>NC_074728.1:21539041-21611541 GCF_947242115.1 Biomphalaria glabrata | reverse complement strand
TTTCCTTAAATTCTCTACTTACTATTTCCCCCTCCTTCTCTCTCCCTCTCCCCTAATCGTTGCCAGTTACAACACACATAATGTCAATTTTTATGTATACATAATTTTTAAAGCATTTTATTTGTTATTTATTTTTTATTTTTTTTTGCGAATTTACAGCAAGGAAAACAGCCGTGTATTGTCATGGTGGGTTGAACCTTTTATAATCACAAGCAGATACCCCATATTTTTATCAGTCTTTGTGGTCAATTATGCTGATCAAACCAGCACGGCTTCTTTTCAAGCTTTGCCTATGGAGTCGTGGGGCAGAAGCTACGTCATCGTTACACTAAAGTAAATGTGTAAGCTTTTTTGATCTACACACAAACACACACACACACACATACACATATATAAACACGCTGCTATTTAGAAATTTAGGAATTAAAAAAGTATTCTTCTTCTTAAAACTGTCAGGTAGAGTTAAGCCTTCTTGGAACTCCAGGCCGGCAAAAGTGAACAAGAGCTATATATATATACTAGCAGGATAATACCCGCGGTACTTGGGGTACTATTGATCTAGTGCATTGGATTTAGATCTAGTCTATGTGAGACATGTCGAATGTTTACTTAAAATTGTTTACTTTAGCCACGAGAATAAAAGTAAGAGTATGAAAATGAGTTTACACATTTTGCCTATTTATTAAAAAGTCTCGGTTTTACATAAAGATGAATTTAGGTATTTAAAAAATTACTTTAGTAAACGTAAACTGATCGAGGAACACTTATGCCAAATTTTATCAAGATTTGTCAAACGGTTTTGATTTCTACGCGGGGCATACATACATAAATACGCCTTAATTTTGGCTTTATGTAATAGATGGAGGAGATAACTCCTCTAACAAAAACATTTTTTTTTTTAAGTTATAAAAAGTTTCCATTTGTCTCCCTTTCTTAACTTTCTTCTGTCCGCGTTCATGGGATGTTCCATAATGATTATATTTCCTTCAATAACATGGACTAGAATATGACGGTGCATTATTAATTAAATTTTCTTAACGACGTGATTAGATCTTTGCCATAGAAACGTTTCATCCCGCAATGGTATTACAAAGCAAAAAGACGGACAGTTACTCACATCACATGTATACCAGTTATTTAAAAACGGAGATGTCATCTGCAACATTTATAAAATAAAAAATAAAAAATAGAAAGGACTATCAATTAGAAAAATATACCTTCAATAAATAATGTTACCTTCACAATAAGTACTCTCCGTATCTATTAAAATAGCTCATGTCAGATTAATAAAGGTATCAATCAACATAGAAAACCAGAGCTGCTTTCCAGGGTATTGGGAGTCGACCCCTTAGTAAGATTGTGACAGAGCGTCGCGTGAGGTTTGCGGGACATGTTCTCCGACAAAATGAATTAGGCATAAGAAGAGTTGCGATGACATCCTAGTACAACTTGGCGTCACACATTCATGGAGATCCTCAGAGCAGGTAGGAAGAGGCTTCAGACATTAGGCCTACCAGTGACAGATTTTTGTGGAAACAGCTTGACGGCAAATGCGCCGAACGAAGCGGGAGGGTCTAAGTCAGTAAGAATAGCACATTAGATTTTTTAAATTAAATTTTTTAATAGTAGGAAAATGCAGTGTAGATACCTCAGAATATGCATTTTATTGGCTTTCAATATCAGAAATAGTGCTTGGCTCCTAGCGCTCCCCCATTCTCCCTTGCTAGCAATGGCGGGGAGTGTACAATTTTCCCACTAACTCCAGGAAGAACCTATTCTAGGGCACAATAAGCGTCTTCCAAAAGAATGATGGGTCAGAATGTAATAAAGATTATATATACACACACACATACATACATATAAATATATTTCCCCCCCCCCGAAAAAAAATCCTGGCTACGCCCATGAAAGAGATTATTATTATTTTTTATTTAGAAAAACGGAGTGAAAGTGAAATATGGGATCTTCCAGTGGGAGGAGTTTAAGGGTTGCTCCTTTAGAGCGAGCAGTGAAAACAGTCCAGACATTAATATTGGACTATAAAACGATCAAAGACTGGTTAATTCAGCCACTGTATGGGGAGGCTTTAACTCTTTCTCTCCGTAATTATTTACCAGATTCTGGTGGAATCAACGCTGGTATCGTCAGTTAGGAGAGAAAGAGTTAATCCACAAAACAGAAAATGGAAAAACAGAAATGGAAAAGTGGTTTGAATGATGGGACAAGTCCCCAAAAGCACGCCCAGTCGGGAGCGCATGAGGCGCCCCGACCTAACTTCCCCGTGGTGGAGGCTGTCCAGGACTGAGCAAGCTATATAGCACAGTGCAGAACAAGCCACTTTGCTGTTGGTTCATATTTCTCACGGCTATGGCCAAATTTTGATTCACGGTGCTCCAGCTGCGGGGAAGAAGAGGAAACCATGCCCCATATTCTGTTTGACTGCCCCAGACTTGCTGATCTCCGTCTCGACAGGTCTGGGAAACCAAAAATATTCTTGACCTGTATGGTGGCCTGTATGCACTACGAAATACTGCACGGTTTTCTGTACAGGGCTTTTGCTGTGAATCTGAGCCTCTCAAACCATCACTCAAATGATGAGGATGATGATAAATGAGAAATATAGTGAATGAAGACAGATAGAAAAAGACTACGTAAAAGGGAGATAATTGTAAAGTAAAAAAAATAATTCAAGAGCTATCTCCCGTATATTTCTACTTAAGATTAATACGATGATATTTATGTACGCAGCCAACATCCTTCCCTTCACATAATGACTATCAGATATCAGGAAGCCTGGGTAGAATTGAAGTGCTCTGCCCCTTGCAGCTCTCACAACAACGGCTCAGTACAACTCTACAGGTATCTAGTAGACAAGAAAAACAGAACAAAAATAATTTAAATAAGATAAACATTTTAAATTTAAGAAAAAAGAACACAATATCTAAATTACTAAACTTCGAATATACTAACATAAAATATAAAAAAAAAAGAATAATAATATTTTCAATCAATTCGGGAATCGAATCTGTAACGCAGGACTTTCGAGTTGTTTTATTATTCGGCCGGTGTGGAATGTCTACTTTTGGTATATTCGGTATATGGACATCTAAATTTAACTCTTGATCTAAATAAAGTTTTGATTTAGATGTAAATCTATAATCTAGATGTAATCGTATATTAGATTTACGTAAAAATATAAGCAAAGCTTATAAACTTCAATTAAATTGAAGCACCTTTAAATGTACTGTTATAACATTATATCGGTACACTACCAGGCCATTTTTTTAACATTATTATTTTATTGAATAATTCCAATGATTGACCTTTAAATCTGCACTTGCTAGATGTGACAAAATGTTCAAGAACATAAATTATTAATTAGTTTAAACTTTTGAATCATCAATCATTAATACCATACATTCGGAAATTCCCGAACACGATCGTCATTTTAAGTACGCGATTGGTTCTTCCAAAACCGATGTTGGAGCTAGACCTAAAATCCTAGATCTAGAATCTAGATCTCTAGCCAAGTTTTAATCATAGACTACATATTACAATATATAGTCTATGGTTTTAATTGATTTTGATTTTTTTTCTTGAAAAAATAAAAACCGTCAATTAGTGTTTTAGCCCATCTTGTATGTCTAGAGCTAAAGTTATATCATTTGGAATATTATAAAATGCTTTAGATCAATACATTCGATTAACCAGACATTATTTCTCGAGGGTGGGGTGGGGGGGCTGAGCAGGAGAAATCGAAGTACAAAAAGTTCCACTGTCTTGCAATCAAACATTCGTTATTTATTAAGAAAAAAAAGTCGCTCTATAAGTTGTTTAAAGTAGGTAATTTCTTTTTAAAAGAGAATTTTTATTCTTTTTTTTTTATTCGGTTTCTACAGTTTGAGGGCAGTTACAGTCAATTTCTGTGCAGATAGCTACACTGGCAATCTTACTGGTAATTCTTACAGAAACTTGTTAAGCATTGTGTGAGTGTATCGACTAATTGGAACTAAGAAGGATGAAATAAAGTTTACTGCAATTCCTCTATTCAGCTTGCTAATTCTTTATAAATAGGAAACCAAAACATGCCTGGACGAGATTCTTGAAAACGGCTTGTTCTGTTGTCACAGATAAATATTAACATTAACATACTGTAGACGTTAATTAATAATAATAATAATAATAACGGTGACTGTGTTTATTAATCAACACCGATAACAGTAAACTCATGTGTACCTCAAGGAACAGTCTTAGATCCACTACTATTTTTAATTTACATAAAGGATTTACCAAAATTGCATTACTTCAGGAACAAAAGTCAGATTATTTGCAGACTATTGCATAATATATAGAACAATAAAAACAACACAAGACACAGATATTTTACAAAGAGAATTAGATGAATTACAGAAATGGGAATCAAATTGGAGCATGTCTTTCTACCCAGAAAAATGCCAGTTGTTAAGAGTAACAAAAAAAATATATACTAAAACAAATTAATTCCACTTATCTTATTCATGGCTAACCAGTAACACAGCCTAAAATCGCAAACTACCTAGGTGTTATAATAAATGAAAAAATGTTATGGAATCCACTTATTAATGAAACTATAAAAAAAATCAAACAAAGCGTTAGGGTTTATTAAAAGAAATTTCTATAAATCAAATAAGAACATAAAACTAAAATGTTATTTAACCTTGGTTAGGCCAATAATAGAATATGCATCCTTCGTTTGGGACCCCTCATTTCAAGAAAACATTAAGAAACTGAAACAGACACAAAATAGAGCAGTGAGATTCATAACAAACGAATATTCACATTTGACTAGAGTAACACAATTAGAGCTATTAGAGCATGGAATGGGTTGCCTGAGCTAGCCAGAAAAACCAATGACTTGGCAGAACTTAAGTCATTGGTTAATATGCATGACTAAATGCATGGCGCGAAGGACGTAATCATCTTCTTTTTTGAAGTAACGTCTGTTCCAATCCTTTGCTTTCGCACAAAACATAAACAACAAACACTGACGTAATATCATATAATATTAGCACATCCTTCCAGTTAAAGCTGTTATCACTTTTGCCTCACTCAGAGCAAGCATAACCATTGTTCGCCGGTGGTCGACTAAGATTTTGTTTTCAGCCTCTGTAAATTATCTTTTTTTTTCTTATACCGAAAAGCTTAAATAGGTAACATAAAAAAATGTCCAAGACTAACGAAAAGAAGAGTATACATATATGTACACTAAATCTAATGCTATAGACTAAATTTAACCATTGTGTTCTTCGTTGTTTTGGTCTGATTAGTTTTAAAAACATTTCGGTCAATCTGGGCTTCGTAATAGCTACTCAATTATATTGCTATGTACCTTTTTTTTCCAGTTATAGTTTATTTTCAATATTTGCGAACAGACATTCTTTGTCTTGATTACTTTCTCGGGTTGAAAGGCGCCATTTGTAATTGTGCAATGCGCCACTTTTAACACGTATGCCATAGGTTGGCCAACCCCGGTCTAACAAAATACCTCCACTTGTTTTAGGTCAGCAGCTGTTTCTAGAAGGGTATCAAAAGAGAGGCAGGTCCATTCTTTTACGTTGTTCAGCCAGGATGACCCTTTCTTCGTGGTACATCCACTGTACCCTCAAATATGACTTTTGTCTTATGATTTGACGGAACTTGGTTTAGTATTTTAAAAATATCGACTTTCGCCAAGCAGTATTGACTTGTAAAAGTACAAACTTATTAGTCTTGTTTTCCTAGTTTCTAATACCTAGTTAGGGGCGTAATTGGAATTTTGGGTGCCCCCTCAAGTGGGGGCCCTTGTTGATTTTCAAATTATCCTCACCCTAGCTACGCCACTGTACCCAGCAGTGTTCTTTAGCATTTACTCACAACGGCTTTGATTCTTCATTCTGCCTTAGCATACAGTATCCAACTTTCACATACAAAATAGAAATAGAAAGGGTAAACGAACGAACCCGAATCGAACGAACCGAACTCAAACCACACTTATGACCGAACCGAACCAAACCCGAGCTATACTTGTCATCTAACTGAACCCGAACTTAAATCTGACCAAATTGAACCGAACCCGAACGCTGGGCTCGATTCCCATCTCTAATAGAAAAACAGAAACCACTAGAGAAGAATACAGCTGTAGTTTTAATTGGAAGCCGATTTAAATATTGAAGCTTTAAGGGGAGGTATCCCTAAAGAAAATTGAGTTTTAGGTCTAGGATTTCGATTTTTAACTAATAACATAATTAAGTAGATCAATCATTTATCTTTACATTACAATAATTTTTATTGCTTAAATCTGTGTCTAAAACATGTTTTTTAAATGTTTTTGTAAGGTCTATAAGACAAAATCTTAATAAAATTTATACTTTAAACTCATTTTTCTCAAAACGTTAGTTTTTGCACATGTCATTGTGCTTTACTAGGAATTTCTCCTAAACTACTTGATAGATTTTGATGAAATTCGAAACACTTCTTAAGGACATCATTAACTTTACTCGTACAATGATTTTTTTTCAATATTCCCATCTCTAATAGAAAAAACAGAGACCACTAGCGAAGAATAAATCTGTAATTTTAATTGGAAGCTGATTTAAATATTGAAGCTTTAATTTTTTAATAAAAGAAATACGATGTGGCTGATTTGAATGTTTTTCTAATATATAAAAACCTTTTCGCCCAAGGAACGAAAATAACCGCACAAAATCCAATAGGAGTTATCGCTGGAAATTGCTGGAGTGGAATAGAAAAAAATTGCAACACTTTCGGAGTTATCAAAGATATGACTTTAGGTAGGGCTGATCTTATTATCTTATATATATTTTCAAGTGGGGTGGTGCGCGGTGTCTGAGTGGTTGAGCACTTGCCTTCCGAATTAGTGGTCCTGGGTGCTGAATCACGGTGATGACTGCAAGTGTGAATTTCGGGATGTTTAGGGCACCCAGCTCTAATGGGTACCTGGCTTAGGTCAGGAAAAGCAAAGGCGTTTGGTCGTTTTGCTGGCCACATAACACCCTGCTTGTTAACCGTTGGCCTTAACATCATCTGCTCTATAGATCGCAAGGTCTGAAAGTGGAACAATTTTTTACTATATTTTCATGAAACGACCTGGGGGTTATGCTATTTTTTTCTCTTTGTGGCGATATGCCTACCAATATCCTATGGCTCGTTTGATTGAAGAAAATAAAGTCAATGCACTTCTTCTTGCCAGCTTTTTGCTGCTGTGCTGTGAGCTCTTTTGCAGACTGTACCAAGGAAAAACAGTGTGCTCTTCAGTAATTCAGCACTGCCGTACAGGGTGTTGGTTATGTTGGGCTGTAGTGGTAGTAGTTTCTGCCTAACGTGGATTAGAAAGGGGCATTCAAAGAGGGTCAAGGCTTTCTTTAATGATTCTTACATACAGCAAAATGTATCAAGGACATTCAAGGTTATATAGATTCATCGAATATTTCAGTAAACGAATAATATATAATTGAGGCAGCTGCTGTGCTGTATTGAGACTTCAAGACTCCACAGGATGTTTGAGATATTGGGGGTCCAGATATTATATGTCTCTCTTCTTCTTCTTCTTCTAGCCAGCTTTATTGCTGCTGAGCTGTGAGCTCTTTTGCAGACTGTTTCAAGGAAAAATAGTGTGCTGTTCTCTTCAGTTGTTCAGCACTGCCGTACAGGGTGTTGGTCATGTTGGGCTGTAGTAGATCAAGAAGTAGGGTGTGCCTAAGGTGGATTAAAAGATGATATGGTTTACTGCGCAGTAGAGACGAATGCAGTGTCTACAAGTTTTGTGGAATTTATTTAGTTAAGATGGTAATTTAACAGTGGGTTGGGTCCTGTTCTTTGTTGGAATATTGTAGATATCTCTCTGCGTGGTATGAAGTAAATACTGTCCAGTTGGTTAGGCCTGGTCATTTCTCTACACTAAATGCCAAGGCAATTTAAAGTCTATATACAAAATGGGAGATGTTACATTACTTCATTGTCTCTTAAACGACTGGAGTTTATTGTGGTCAAATGGTTTGCAGGTTCAGGGCAGTGTCACGTAGCATAATGAAGCTAGGTTTATTTTTAGCTCTGCGCAATCATCTTCATAGCAACGAGCTTTTGCAGTGAGCATGCTTTCGTTGTAAAGATTGTATTCAATGACCGTAGACGTAGAAGTGAGGATGTAGCGGTGTAATAGGCATGGCTTATTTACAAGTGCAGAGAGAGAGAGAGGTTAATGACTAAAAAGTTTGGGAAGAACAAAGAAAAGTCAGTTATAAAAAAAATCTAGTCCAGTCAAGTGGTAGTTATGAGCTGGAACGTAGATAGTTACCTTGTTTAATTTTATTGTACAATGTGTATTTAACTCAAGTGATTTCTAGTTCCAGAAGTTGTTTTTTTTTAATTGTTGAAGGATCTTCATTGTTTGAATTAACATCTTTAACATCTGTATTTGAATCTCCGGCATGAAGATCTTATTTGAGTGTTTAGTAATTGTTTGAAATACAAATCTACATTAAAATATTACACCGGAAACGCATTGTCATTTCAACACAATCTTATTGTAATATCAAGACATCTTTAAATCAAAACAAAAGAGCGTCACATCTATCACTCAAATATACAAGATCTTCACAGGCAGCATAGATGCTGGGTGGTAAAGTTTTCTATAGGTCAGTCTTTTGCCAGTTCAAGTTCAGGGCAGTATAGATTCAGGATGGTAAAGTCTTTTATGGTCCAGTTGTTTGCCTATTCAAGTTTAGGGCAGTATAGATGCAGGTTTTTTCCTCTGTGTTTTCGGTCAAGTTTCCTCAGCGTAAATAAGTTGAAAATACTGCAGGTTGTGAGAATATATATGTATATATGTTTGTATATATATATGTATGTATGTATATATGTATATGTATAGGTAGATAGATAGATAGATAGATAGATAGATAGATAGATAGATAGATAGATAGATAGATAGATAGATAGATAGATAGATAGATAGATAGATAGATAGATAGATAGATATGTAGGTAAAAAGATAGGTATTTAGATACATAGGTAGATATATATTTGGAACGATGGATGGATAGACAGACAGACAGATAGATAGACGGATAGATAGATGGATAGATAGATAGATAGATACATAGATAGATACATAGACAGATACATAGACAGAATGATAGATGATTTCAAGTCACCACTCTTGTATCTAAACAGAAATGTTCCTGCCAACTGTAAGTTTTGGCACAGAGTTCATAACCTTTAAGATGTACAGCATTAGCATTGAACATATAGTAGAGAACCTGATCTTTTCTGTGACGGACAACACTAGTGTCGCCATAATATCAGGGAGATCGTTTGTCAGCGTCACTATACCAATGGCTGGAGATACGCATTCTGTAAGTGGTCTTTCAACATATTTATAAAGCTTATATCAACTCACTCTGTCTGGTAAAAAGTTTGTACACATTATTTCTCCGACACCCAATCACGGATCAAGCTAAACATTTTGGACAATTATTTCTTTACCTGACTACACAAGGATCAATTGAAAAGAATATTAGCGCTATGTTTTTAAGTCTCCTATGACAACTGCTTTCGTAACAGTGATTATCAATGTTTTCTGAATTTAGCTGTTTAATATTTTGCCTGTTGCATTTACAATCTGAATTAATAATAATAATAATAATAATAATCTTTATTATCCGTAAGGAAATTTGTCTTACAATTTGTGCATTGAGGAATTGTAAACATTAAGCAGTACTGTTTGGCGAGCCCCTCAATGTTTTTAGAGAGTATTTTTGCGCTGGGTCAAAAGAAGCAGCAATTGCACGAAGGCATCTACATCCGGTTTCGTTCTGACGTCAATGTGTTCAATCTCGGACGTCTGCTGTCCCATACAAAAACAAAGGATATGGTCATAACGGAGCTTCTCTATGCCGATGATTGCGCCTTGCTAGCTCACAATGAACATGACCTCCAGAACTCGGTAAACGAATTAGCACACCCTGCCGCCTCTTTCGGTCTATCTATAAACCTCGGGAAAACAGAAGTCATGTTCCAGAAGTCACCCAATGAAATATTCTCAGCCACAAGGATCACAGTAAAGGGGACAGCCCCTTAACGTGGTAGACCACTTCACATATCTAGGTTGTGTAGTGTCAAATGACGCCTGACTTTCAAGGGAAGTTGATAACCGTCTGGCCAGGGCCTGGACCAGTAGCGTTTTTGGACGCCTTCAGGCGAGAGTTTGGCGGAACAAATCGCTCCGACTGCCTACAAAAATCATGGACATACGGTGGCAGGACCGCACTACAAACAGCGATGTCCTTGCAAACGCCGGTATGGACATTATAGTGGGACTTTTTATGGTCCGACTGTTACGCTGGGCAGGGCACGTATCCCGTATGGGAGACGAACGTCTTTTTTTGGTGAGCTCAAAGGTTGTCGACGTAACAGAGGCGCCCCACAGAAACCTTTCAAAGACCAGCTTAGGCGTCAACTTTCCTTGGATGACATGGAAGAGAGCACCTGGCTGCATGCGGCGTCGGAACGAGACAACTGGAGGTCACTCACGAAGGTTGCGGGATACACATTTGAGACCAAAAGAAAATCTGCTGCTGAGGACAAAACGCAGACGTCAAAAAGAACATCTAAATCGAACACCTGCGGACAATGGTTATGCTTGCCCTGGATGTGGCAAAATATGTAGGTCACAGCTGGGGCTGCGCACCCACGGGAAATACTGCATTCCTCACTAATTTTCGGATACGAAGACAAGGCTTATTATTATTATCTATTTTTGACGACAACACTTGCCGGGGATTATATATCAAACTTGATAATTCAATGAAGTGAAGAAACATCTTTGTATTTTCTTCCAAACTTCTTTAATAATAGCCTACTTCTTCAACTTTCACATCAAATTAACTTCTCAATTTAACAACAACTTGACTTGATACTTTATAAATAAAACTTAAAGATACATGAAACTTCACTTAGTATAACTTTCAACTTCAACTAATAATATTACTTCAATTTATAAAACTTTAATTAATGGACCCGCTGATATTACTCTACCAAACTATTACTAACTGACTTTCCCCTAATTTATACCTTTCTTAATCGTACATTCCAGAATTATGCAAACTTCTCAGATAATTATTTTAGTAACTTTGACCTTCTAGAAGCTGACGTATGCTATTTTTTTCCCTTAAACTCTTTCTTTGGTTGGATACCTAAAATTAACTTGTTTACGCTGGACACTTGCTTCTAGAAACTGGTCGAAATAGGTGACAGACTCGACTCGTGACACTATTCCTATTTGAGTATTATTAATGCAAAATGGCTTTACTACCCGTGTTGGAAAAACAAGAACATTTTAAAATTATTTTTTTGAAAGACAATCTCATCTCATCTCTGCCTTTGGTCCCTTCTGGGGCATAGGCCACCAACCAGCTTCCTCCAGGCGTCTCGGTTCTGGACGAATCTCTCCAACTGTTTCCACGTCTTGCCCATCTGCTTGGCATCTGTATTCCTGGGCCGTCCCCTCTTCCTCTTTCCTTTGACCGTTTTAATTTTTTCAAAGTATGAAAATAAATTTAAAATAGGCCACGGAATAAGAAAAGATATATCTTGAATGGATTTAGATGTATGTTAAACTTAGCTAATGATCCTTTCAAGTTTTTCTCTTTTGCTACAAAAATAAAATTAGTTTTGTGAAAAAGGGTTTACCCGAAGCCGATACGTTCATATTTATTAAAAACGAAAGGAGCAATAGATAAATAGGATATAAAGTACAATTAAAACGGGTTTACCCGATTTGTTAAATGAATGGTATTATAAGTAAGTCAGGACGTTCTGAATTCGCAGATATAAATAACGAATTTATGTAAAAATGCTTTTGAAACAAAAATTTGAAGGTTAATTTTATTAAATAATGAAATAAATAGACTATATTTTGTATATTCATGTGTCAAAGTAAAAAACTATCTGCGCAAAGTGTAGTTCTTTAAATTAGAAGTAGATCTAAATCCTTTCGATCTTTTCTCATGTCAACATTGTAAACAAAGCCTAGATCCATAAAATACTATAGCTTTAATAGAGTTGGTCAATTTTTTTTGAGGGTCTTTAGTTTGTTTTAGGGCTACAATACATACACTACGTTCTAGGTTAGTACCCAAGGAACATTCCTGCCAAGTTTTATCAAGATTGGTCAAACGGTTTTGATATCTATTCGTCACATACATAAATACATACATACATACATACATACATACATACATACATACATACATACATACATACATACATACATACATACATACATACATACATACATTCATACATACATACATACATACATACGCCTTACATTCTACTTTTTAAATTAGATAAGACGATCAGTAAATAATCTTAACCATGATTTTATTTTCGGGGAAAATTAAGGCTGGATAATAATATATGCGATTTCTTGTCTTTAAAAAAAGTATTTTTTAATGTTTTCTTTTTGTTACATTTCTAATGCTAAAAAGTATTCTTTGTTTCTTCTCCTTTGTTAAATTCATAATGCTAAATGTATAATTAATGTTGTTGTTTTTTTAGTTACATTTCTAAAGCTTAAAAGTATTACTTTTTTTTTTTCAAAATCATAAGTTCTTCTTACAAGGAGAAGACGGTCCTCAAATGATAACAAGCAATCACCCCATACAAGTCATGCAGATTATAAGACCTAACTGCTTTGACTCAGCTAGTAGAGGTGGAGTGGCGCTCTCTCTGTTGCTTCCAACAAATATGTACTTCAATTTTTACTCTTGGAGGTAAACATATAGATATTTATATAGCTCCTTCCTTCGCGTTCGAAGATGTGCACATTTTTCATTTCCAATGAACACGAAGATGGCTGTAAAGTCCAATCCTCGCTTTCGATAGCCGGTCACATGGATGACATGGGTAAGTTGGGAGGAATTCAGAGAAGCTTCCTCTCGCAGCCTTTTGTTGCCTCTGCGTTCTTTCATACTGGGCGTTCTTCTTATCTTATCTTATCTTATATAATATAGACGTTACTTCAAAAAAGAAGATGGTTACGTCCTACGCGTCATGCATTCAATCATGCATATTAACCAACGACTTATGTTCTGCCAAGTCACCTGTTTTACTGGCTAGCTCAAGCAACCCATTCCATGCTCTAATAGCACTAGGGAATAAGGAGTATTAGTACAAATTTGTCCTAGCATATGGGATGAGGAATGTGCCAAATCATTAGGGTTTATTAAAAGAAATTTCTATAAATCAAATATCTCGTATCGTGAGACTTCAAAACTAACGGCTTCAAGCCATGAGGAGCGCTCAAGAGCTAGTGTTTCCCAGCCGTTAATGTCAATATCACACTTTTTGAGAGAGCTCTTGGTTCCGCAAGGTAGTCATTGCCAGACGTGGTAATGGATGTAAGCATGCCACTACCAATAAAATGCTTTCTAATGGCATGCGTCTGAAAAAGCTTCTGATAACCAGTCCAGCTCTTCGCCTTCACTTATGGCTCAGATATTGAGTCCGGCGAAACTGTTTCCACTAACAAAGAAAGGGCGAAAGCGAGTAAAAGGCGCCTAAGCCAGTAGATTCGGGCAGATTGGGCTTTTTTTTAGCCATGCTTGGCTACCCACCTAGGATAAGTAAAATTCTGAATTCATATATCTTCTGCCTTGCAGCTATACCCAATCATGGGAAAGGCTTCGGGAGTCATCCCTTAGGAAAACCCAGGAGCCGGCTATCCTAAGCCATTTGCAACACTCAGCACTACACCCTGACAGAGCCTGCGACGCCGTTGACCTCAAACTGTATTAGCACTTGCCGTTCCTTTGGATACATCTGCTGCGTGGAGAGGGGGAACTGATGTGTGGGCGACATTATTCCGGCTACAACTAATGCCAAGGCACTAATCTCATTTTCATGAGATGATCCACATTTGTTTTACGACTGAAGGAGGCTAATTATTAAGAGTTCTTAAGGGTGTCTTTGAAACGCTTATTTTTAACTGCCATCCCACTAAAAGCGTTTTTTTTTTGCACACTAATCCCCATGGAAATAAGATAGATAACTGGACATTATGTTTGGAACGATGTTGCCCATACAGCTATTTTCTCTTTCCACCACGCAGCGGATCCGTAACTGTGTCAGTAATTGCCTTTCCGTCGGATGCATACTTATTACATTAGAAATGCAGCACTATGAACCAATCCATCTACCAGCAGCACATAACGATAAAAAAAAAAAGTTTGTTTTGGAGGAGTCTATTTGTACTGTTGCTGTTAGGCCCGAAGTATTGAATCGGAGGGTCTGGGGTTCGTGCCTTTATTAGGACTGATCCCTGTTTCGCTGTAGTTTTTTTTCCTCCCGAATACAGTGTGGTCTGTAATGCTGACTTTGTATATGCAGTATGAATGCATTATTCTGCACTAATTAGGTAGAACAGTGTTTCCCAAAGTGGGGTACACGTACCCTTGAGGTACGGGAGGAGTTTGCAAGGGGTACTCGTTGCACATAGTTAACTATGCTGATTTTTTAATACCCCTTTTTTTAAATGTAGATTAAAGTAAAGTAATTCTGTACGCAGTAAAGAATGCATAAAATGCAAAGACGAATTTATTTCCTACTACAAACTCTTAAATTTCACTTATTATCCGTATCCCTACCCAAACTTGGCCCCACGAAATCCGTTTTGCATAGGGCCCCACAAGGGTTGAGTCCGGCCCTGCTATTTAGTGACTAAAACCATGTGGGGTAGAATGACTTCTTAGTCACAACTGATAAGTCCGGCCCTGCTATTTTGTGACGGGTGAATACTACTTGTTCCCCCCTCTTTTTTTTTTTTTTTTTCGTAGAGTAACTATAGTCAATCCGACTTGCAGAAATAAAAGAGAGATCTTTCCTCTACTTTTTGCGTGTCCAAACTCTTGAACCATGAAGAGAATTATATATATATATATATATATATATATATATATATATATATATATATATATATATATATATATATATCGGTATTAAAGCACTCAGTAATCATTCATTTCAAATCATTTCTTATTTTCATTTCATTTTTTCATTTGTCCAGCCTACCGATTCGGGGAATGTTGGCGACTATGATCATTATTAAACAGATTAGTTTCAGAGTCCAAGTGTCAGATGAATATGTATCCAGTTTGTAAGTCCATTATTATTATTATTATTATTATGTTAGAAATGAACAAGTAGTCATTCTCTGGCACTGCCAGGGTCGAGTTTCGCTAAAGAGAAACAAAATTCATCGTAGTCCCTTTAACAGTTTCCACTGAGGAATTTTCTGGTGATGTGGCAGGTCTGCAGCAGTACCGCCCTCTGACAGGCAACGAAGATGTTCCTAGGAATGTTAAGGTCCTTGAAGGTGTCTGTGAGGTCAGTTGTTATTATCCCCTCGGTTGATATAACAATGGGGTATATTGTTATTTTGGACAATTTCCATAGACGCTTAATCTCCAAGCCTAGGTTCCCATATTTTCTTTGTTTTTCTATCTCAGTTTTTCTCAAATTATGAGACAGTGGTACGGCGATATCGATAATGGTAGCGGTTTTTTCTTTTTTATCAATGAACAGCAGATCCGGGCGATTGAAATCTACCGTTTTGTCGGTCAGAATAGGCCTGTCCCAGTACAGCAGATGTTCAGTAGACTCGAGAACCTCTTGCGGAGAGTATTTATAATAAGGGGGAGTGTCCTTACCGATCAATTTGTACGTCAAAGCCAGGTGTTGGTGTATTAACTTTGCAACTTGGTTATGGCGACCTAGGTAGGCTGATTCTGATAGGGCTGGACATCCTGCCATAATGTGTTCAATCGACTCGCCCACATTTCCACATTTTCGGCATTTGTCGACAACATTGAGTTTCAGGATATGCTTCTCGTAATTTTTTGTCCTGATTACTCTGTCCTGTATTGCTGTAACAAAGCCTTCTGTTTCAGGGTAGAGATGACCTGCTTTGAGCCATGTTAAGGAAGCAGCCTTGTCGATGTTGTCCCCATGTAATGAAGCCGGAAATTTTCCGTGGAGTGTTTTTTCTTCCCATTGGCGAATCTCATGCCCTGCGTCGTCCAAACCGATATTGACATCAGCATTGTGTAGGTTCAGAGGGGTTGCATCGGAGTCGTATTTCCATAGGAAGGAAACTAATTTGTTGCTGGAGGCGAGCAGTTTTGATCGTATTTTTAAAACTTGCATCTTACACAATTTGAAGATGTTCTGCAATCCACGACCCCCATCCTTCCTGGGCAGGTATAACCTTATGGTGGAGGACTTTGGGTGTAGGCATCGAAACTTGGTTAGTAATTTTCTAGTGAGTCTGTCAATGTCATGTAGGTCGGTGTCAGTCCATTTGATCACACCGAACGTGTAAAGGAGCACAGGGACGGCCCAGCTGTTTATTGCAGTGATGAGATTACTGCCAGACAGTTTGGTGTTGAGGATTTTATTAACTCTTTGCCTATATTTACCAAGAAAGTCCTCTTTTAATTTCTTATGGTTTATCTTGGCATTCTGGTTTATTCCAAGATATTTATAAATAGAGGCGGAGTTCAATTCCTCGATGCCTTCAAATTCAATGTTTGTGTTCGTTGCCTTGCCCTTTTTAATGCTTATGATGCCACACTTATCCAGGCCAAAAGACATACAGATATCGTCACTAAAGCATTTTACCGTTTTGATTAAGGTGTGTAATTTTTGCTCGGTTTCTGCATATAGTTTTAGATCATCCATGTATAATAAGTGGGACACACATTTTGTACATTTAGTGTCAACCCTAAAACCGTTTGTAGAGTCTTGGAGTAATGTAGATAGAGGATTAATCGCTAGGCAGAACCAGAGTGGAGATTAGTTTCAGAGTCCAAGTGTCAGATGAACATGTATCCAGTTTGTAAGTCCATTATTATTATTATTATTATTATTATTATTATTATTATTATTGCTTTGTTTTTTTTTTTTTGGCGGATAAATTCGGCCAAGGCCCGGTGCTATCAAACTTTTAAAAAAAATCCGACCACAGTACATAAACTAACGGCTTCGAGTCTTCTTAATTAAACTCCTAGTTGTCTTAAACGATAATATATTTTCTTTAACAGATAGATGATTAGAGAAAACTATGACAAGTCCTGGTTTTCGTGGCTGACTCAGGCAACCCGTTCCATGCTCTGATGGCAAAAAAAATGAAATATATTCTGCATGATTTGGATGCTCCTTTAGGGTTGAAGATAATCTAAATAAGCTAAAAGGTGGTCGACGTAACAGAGGCGCCCCACGGAAACGCTTCAAAGATCAAAATAGGCGTCAATTTGATTTAGCTGACATAAAAGAGAGCACCTGGTTGCATGCGGCCTCGGAACGAGACAGCTGGAGGTCACTCACAAATGCCCGCGGGATACACATTGGAGACGAAGAGAAAACTCCGTTGCTGAGGACAGACGCAGACAACGAAAAGAAAATCTAAATCGATCACCTGCGAAAAATGGTTATGCTTACCTGCAAAATATGTAGGTCACAGCTGGGGCTGCGCAGCCACGGGAAATGCTGCATTCCTCACTAATTGTCGGACTCGAAGGGAAGCCTTGTTATTATATTTTCAAATAATTGTCTAGAAATGAAAAAAATAAATTAAAAACTTAATTTAATGTGTGGTTGAAATAAAGTAAAAAATTGGAATATTAAAAGATGTGAGAACAATTTATCTGGATTGGAAAACAAGGGCATCCGGTAACAAACACATTTGACAAGGAAGTCGTTGCTTTGAATAATATATAAAGAAAAACATTGGATGGATATATTGCACGGACTGTTTCTACATAAGAAGAATATTTGACATTTTGTGACCATATATTCAACGAATCTTTATTCAAAAAAGAATTTCCAAAAGATGATGGAATTGATATGTAACCATAACCCATAGCTGAAAGTACACCTGTAATGTTAAAAAGTTTATAAACGTTTTGGGTCCAACCAGCCCTAATAAGTACCTGACATTAGTTGGGGAAAAGTAAAGGCGGTTGGTTGTTGTGCTAGCCACATAAAACCCTCGTTGACCGTAAGCCACAGAAACAGAACCTATAGGCCACAAGGTCTGAAAAGGGGAACTTTTAACTGTTTGCAGGTCATATTTTTTAAATGTATTTTAAATGTTTTTATTGTTTTCCATTTGGACTGCAGAAGTACTATCTGGAAAACGGCAAAAGAACCTTGGCTAGTCGGTGAATACATGATCCTCAGAGAAATCCAAGCTTCATCGGATTCGATGTTTGGTTGTTATGTTTTCGGCATTGCTAATACGATAACTTTCTTGCATATGGCTGGGTATTCATTGGTATGTTCAAATCACAGGGCCGTATTTAAGTAAGCGGAGGCCCTAGGGCAGGAATTAGTGGAGGCCCCCCCCCATAAGTTTTCAAAAACTTTAAAAAAAAAAAACGTATTTTGGAAGAATGAAATGGACTACTTGTAAATTCAATCTCATTTGACTTCTATTAAATAAAAAAAAAATCAATATGATTTTTTTTGCGCTAAAAAAATGTGATGTTTGAGTTTGACCAGAGTAGGGCCCTGGGTTGACGCACTGCTGTCAATCAATCCGTAGCTCTACATGTATATATTACGTGCCCGCTTGGAACATTCTTTTAACCCTTAAAGTGCTGAGCTGTTTTAGAACGAGTGCATACAAAATGGAATTACAATTCTGATGTTTAGAGGCTAAACTATCTCACGCGTTTTAAGGGTTAACCACGACAATGTTGCCTTTCGTAAGGCGTAAAATATAAAAATTTAATATAGGCCTAAATCATGCAATGTCAGGAACCCAAATTCCCTGCTCGGACCTGAGACAAAGTATTACCTCTGCCACCTATCGAGAGTGGCAGAACCGATGGGAGGCTGAGACTCACAACCAACTCAGGCAGATTGTGGCGGATGTCAGGTGGCGGCCCACATCTAAGGGTCTGACAAGGCGTGGTAGCACGACCATGTCCAGACTGAGAATTGGCCACACCTACATCACGCACTCTTTTGTGCTGAATAGAGAGGAGCTACCACTTTGTGAGTACTGTGACTCTCACCTCACCGTGGAACATATCCTCCTTGATTGCCCCAGATACCTGGATGTCAGGGAGAAACAAAAAAAAAATAAATAAATAAAAATAAAAACGAAAATTGATAAAAAAAAAAAAAAAAAAAAAAAAAACAATACTAAAAGTTTCTGACCCCCCGTAATTCTGTTATAGTTTTTTCTTCTATTCTGGGAAGGCCCCTCTCATCGAAACCCCGGGTACAGTAGCTCTGCCTACTCTCCCTTAAACCCGGCCCTGACAGATGCACTTTGTCACTTAAACTTAAAATGCTTGAAAGATTGCCTATCAGTTTTTTTTTTCTTTATCATTTACATTTTCGATGTTTCTTCAATAGAAACGATAAATGTGTCCTACGTGTGTCCATGTGATAATCAAGCGTGTTTCTTTGTGTTATTCTAGCATGTGTCCAAATGTTTTTCTAGCGTGTGTCCATGTGTTAACCTAGCATGTATCCAAGTGTTTTTCTAGTGTGTGTCTTTGTGATAATCTAGTCCTACTTGATAATGAAAAACATAAACTCTCCTAAGTCTTTGGTTTTCATGGCCGATTCAGTACAGCCGTACAATGCTCTAATGGCACTAGACAAGTGAATTATTTTTATGGGAATTGTGTTAATTTATACTGTATGAAACGTTTTTGTCGCAGCCGTTTGGCGCGACCGTTTTGGTTCGACCGTTTTGGCGCAGGGGACGTTTTTTGGGCGATGTATAATTTGACGATAATTTAATAACCGCGTAGCGTTATCACAAAGTTTATTTCATTCTAATATAGTATTGTATGTATAGTATGAATTCTAACACCATCCAGTGAATTGTGTTTTTTTTTTTAAAGGTTTTGCTTATTTCATAAATATATAATAAGTCAGATTCCTGAATAGTAATGAGATGCTCCCCATTCCTTCTAATTATATATGATTTCTGCTAAGCGCACTGGATGGCATTCTTCGATTTCTTTAGATTGAATATTTTGCATCGCAAGTTCATGGCTATATGACTATATGTTATTGACTAGTAATATATAATATAAAGCAGAAAGTAAGGTGTATGTATGCATGTATGTTTCGCATGGAAATCAAAACCGTTTCACCAATCTTGATAAAATTTGGGTGCGAAGAATCCTTCCTGACACACAAACATACAGACAGACAGACAGTTACATAAAGCTACAAGTTAATATTTTCATTGAAAAGCTTTGTAGATGTATTAATTCTTCCTAGGATGTTGAATGCAACACCAGTCGACCAGAGCCTTCTGATAACATCGACAATGATTGTGATGGGTTGATTGATGAAGAAATTGCAGATGGCTGGGGTAAACATATAAACTTCAATGTTAATTTTATAAATAAATTAAAATAATGGTTGATTGTTAAGAATTTTCATTATTAATTTAGAATCCACGCGCTTGAACACTAAACTTAGCCACCATTAAAAGCATGTTCTTGAAAAGTGGATTTGGTTTAAACTTTGATCAGATCACTTTGTTTCCAGGTCAGGGCTTTATTGAAAGGGACTCCTGGCAACGCTTCTCAGCTTCTGCCAAATGAAAAAAATGTTTGTTACAGGAAAAAAAAAATATCAATAGAGAAACAAAATAGAACCGCGTTGGATGAAATAGAATGAAGTCGTAACTACTTGTCGAAGTGAACAAGTCTCTTAATAGGATCATTTTTACACTTGCAGATATATGGTCATGGAAAATAAGAGTCTCCTTGGGTTGCTCGCTCTTCGACCTCTCTATTTTATCACCGGATTAAGATATGAGCAAAGGAAAAAAAAAAGATATATCGAATAAATATGTGCTTGAAACCGGTCAGAGATAAACAGATTTATTTTTTCGGTGACCTGCAATATATGTATACGGGAGTGTCTCTCCAAAATAGAGCTCCACAGCCATATAAAAAACTGTTCGAGATGATCCATAGTCGATCTACGACTGAAGAGGGGACCAATGATGATGCTTATATTATTTCGTTAAAAATTGTCCGTATTTCAAATGGCATGAATTTTTAAATTGTTCTTTCTCTGGTTTGTTTGCAGACAGCGATCATGATTTTTTAGTGGACGAAGACGTCAATAAGAAAAGTAAGTTTTGACAGCTTTGGATAAATATTATCTTATCTTATCTTATCTTATTACAGACGTTACTTAATGTTTATGATTACGTCCTACGCATCATGCATTTAGTCATGCATATTAACCATTGACCTAAATTCTTCCAAGTCACTGGTTTTCCTGGCTAGCTCAGACAACCCATTCCATGCTCTAATAGCACTAGGGAAGAAGGAGCATTTGTACAAATTTGTCCTAGCATATGGAACGAGGAATGTGCCTTTATCTTTGTGTCGTTTTGGAGTATTTTATTCGATTTTGTTTTTGTTTTTGAAATGTGTCGAAATGTTTCTGGGTTTATTCTAGACTAATTATGTTCTATGCTTATTTATTGCTAAGTTAATTTTCAGTTTTTTGCTGAGCTAATGATAAATAACAAGTTGGGTTTTAAGGTACCACTATTAAAAACCATTGCTAAGGTCTAAATAACTAGTAGATTGAACGTTTTACCAGACATACAGACAGTGTCAGTTACTAGAAGCTTTTTTTTTTTTAAATTACTTTTGTTCATTGGCTAGAAGTAATAGGAAGAAAGTTAGGGAGAAAGTTAGAGAAAGAGAAAGTAAGAGAGAAAGAATGTTAAAGAGAAATAAAGTTAAAGAGAAAGAGAGAAAGAAAGTTAGAGATAAAGAGAGAAAGAAAGTTAGAGAGAAAGAGAGAAATTTAGAGAGAAAGAAAGAAATAACGCTAGAGAGAAAGAAAGAAAGAACGCTAGAAAGAAAAAGAGAATAAAAGTTAGAGACGAATGAGAATAAAAGAGAGAAAGAAAGTTAGAGAGAAAAAGAAAAAGAAAGTTAGAGAAAGAGAGAAAGAAAGTAAGAGAGCGCGAAAGAAAGTTAGAGAGAAAAAAAGAAAGTTAGAGAGAAAGAAAGAAAGTTAGAGGGAAAGAGAGAAAGAAAGTTAGAGAGAGCGAAAAAAAGTTAGAGAGAAAGAAAGAAAGTTAGAGAAAAGAGAGAAAGAAAGTTAGAGAGAAAGAAAGAAAGTTAGAGAGAAAGAAAGAAAGTTAGAGAGAGCGAAAGAAAGTTAGAGAAAAAGAAAGAAGGAAAGAAAATTAGAGAGAAAGAGAGAAAGAAAGTTAGAGAGAAAGAAAGAGAGTAAGCAGCCTTGCCTATTTCCTATCTAACTTTAAATGTATCTGTTAGCTGTTAACCACAGTGCTACCGTATTAAGATACTTTGATTACATATTTAAATTGTAAAATCGAAAAAAATCGACACAAGATTAGTTTGGTTTAGTTTTAGGCACATCGGCACATCGGCACAATTTAGGCCATGTCGTGCCAGACATGTTCAAGATTTATACAATATTAATGATAGCTTTATAATTGAAGCAATCATTGATTTCATGACTGTCTAGTTAATGGCGAGTGGAGCAAGTGGGAAGTCTGGCACTGTGTCAACGACACACATCAGACAAGGGAACGGTAAGTAAAATGATGTTTATATTATTGTTGTATTTTTTGTGGCCCACTGATGTGAAACACTAAATTTGTGGAGTCGTTGCGTCCATATTATTTTGGGTCTGTCATGCGTTGATCGTAAGACTTTAACCCCTGTTTAAAAATAAGATTACATCTTCGCAAGTGTTTTGCTTGAAATGGGTAAAAAACAAACTTTTAAAATTTCAAGCAAATAATTTTTTTAACAAGATTACAAAGACAGTTTGTGTGGAAACACAAACTCAAAATCGGCCCCCCGAAGTGGTCCACCCAGCCAGGCTTTAATTTTTTTCAGAAAGAACATCCAAATGAAATTATATCAAAGACAAATGAGAGATAAGAATGGAGAAAGAAGGTTTACAGATATTGTGTAGTGCCCCAACGGTACAGCAGATCAAAGGATAGGTGCAAGTGAATGCAAAGTTAGATGTGAACCTGGCCTAACTAGTTCCCCTTTCAGACCTTGTGGTCAAAGGACAGATGATGTAAAGTTCATCTGTTTTTGTGGCCTACGGTTAACGATGGTGTCATGTAGCCAGCACAACGACCAACCGCCTTTACTTTTCCCCAACTAATATCAGGTACCCATTGGAGCTGGGTGGACTCAGAGGCGCCTAATGATTCCGAAGTTGAAAATCCCAGTCTTCACCAGGATTTGAACCCGGGCCCCCGGTTCGGAAGCCTAGCGCTTTACCGCTCAGCTACCGCGCCTCTCCTGGCCTAACTGAAGTCTTATAATAGATGTAATTGTTTTGAAACGGATCAATCTCTTATTCGAATGCTAAAAAAAAAAAAAAAAAAAAAAAAAAAAAAAAAATTGGCATAGTATTGATAATTCATTCACGAAATTGACGTTTACAAGATTACTTTTCGTTTTAATTTAGGTCTAACTTATAATGTATACTAATTAGCTTTTTCTCTTTAAAAAACTGCTTGCATAACTGATTTTAAAAATGAGATTTTTTCGCTTTCAGAAAAAAAAAGTAGCCGTTGCATTAGAACTTTGAATGGTCTAAAATATTGTGATGTCGGATTTTCAATATCTTTTCTAGTTTACGAGATCTAAACGGGACAGACGGACAGACATTTCGCACAAAACTAAACTTTTCCCCTTTCGGGGGCCGCTAAAAATCCAAAACTAGCAGATTTTCTTCCAAAATTATTAAAAGGCTAAGTGGTAAAGCGCTTTGCTTCTGAATCAGGGTCACGGGTTCGAATCCTACAGAAGACTAGATTTTTTTAGGACATTATTGGTGGAAAAGTAAAGTAAAGGTTGTTGTGCTGGTCACATGACACCCTCGTTAACCATGTACCATCGAAACAAATTTATTACATTCCGCATGTTATGAAAGGGGAACAGACATTCATCATTTGTAAAAACGCCTTAAATAAATTTAGATACAGTGGAATAGAAAGTGTGACAACTCTATTTAATAATTAATTCTAATGCTAATTATTTAAAGTAATGAGGCGCGGTGGTTGAGCGGTAAAACGCTTTGCTTTCTAACCAAGTTCCGGGATTTTTAATTTTGGGATCTTCGGGCACCGCTGAGTCGACCCAGCTCTAATGGGTACCTGTCATTAGTTGGGGAAAAGTAAAAGCGGTGTATTGGTCGTTGTGCTGGCCACATGACACCCTCGTTAACCGTAGGCCACAAAAACAGAAGAGCTTTACATCATCTGCCTTTTAGACCACAAGGTCTGAATAGGGAACTCCATCTGCTTGTTATTTAAAGTAAACTTTTGATGCTCTAATAGCTATTTCATTCATCAAAAATATGTAGTTTCTGTATTTTATTTAAAGATAGCATAGTCTTTTAGTCTTAGTACTAACAAAGAAATTAAAAATATATAGACATTTAGGATAATCATTGACTTCTAACCTTTAATTAATTTCAAATTGTGTTCAATCTAGCAATGTAATTTGTAAAATAATTAGCAGGATGATTCAAACTTCACGGGAAACTTAATATTTTCTCTTAACATAAACTCCATTTATTATCGTATGTGATAATAAATTATTGCTGCGGAATCATTATGTATTCTACAAATATTTTATGTTGTTTAGTTAAAAGAATTATTTGGCTTAGGTCTATATCCTGGTAAAAAATCTTTTTTTTTTCGGATATTTGTCAAATAAATTGTCACCACCTCAAAGTTGGTGCCATAGAGTAGAAACCCTAATTCTGTATTGTGTATGTTAATTCCATATTGTGAATCTTATTCACAACCCATGTAGCACTAAGGTGAACACTTTTGACCTTAGGTGAACCAGGGAGTTAAAGGCAGTCAGTCCACATAGAGATCTTGTAGCAAGCACTTGTATTGAGTCACTTAAGATATAAGCAGTAGAGTTAGATGTTTAAAGTAGTTGGTTATAGAAGAAGTACTAAGTTGTGATATTCGTATATTACTGTTGGATTAATACTGACCATTCCTGGGTCGAATTGTATGGTGTATTCACTATGTGGTGTTATATTAAACTTATTGTGTCTGCTACACCCAGCGTCATTTCATTATTCTGTGATCTGTAACAAGAACCCAATGTCACCACCACGCCTACATTGATAACCACAGCCACATTTATACTATATAAAATAACCCGGTGACATTTTATGGTGTCAGAAGTGGCAGCAAACAGCATTTATAGTGTCAGAAGTGTCAGCAAACGATATTTTATGATGTCAGAAGTCAGAACTGCTAACTTAAAGGATTTATGAGCATCAGAGGAACAAGTCAAGAATTTTTTTCTATTGCTGTCAGAAGTATTTTAATACTAGTTACTTACAGTAACATTTATACGGATATTTTTTAAGTTGGCAAGTGAACTATTTAGTTAACACATGAAAAAGTAACTCTAAAAAATATTTGTTTACACATGACGCCACTCAACGAGCAAGAAAGCTAAGACCTGATTATTATAGACTCTACTATTTTTCTCATTTGGTTGTTCAGCGACACATTCAACATTATAGAGATGACCTAGATCTACATTTATTGAGACCAGCACACAATTTTTCAAGTGAGATTCACGTGATCCAAGAGTGACATTATTCATTATTATTATCTTCAGCTAGTCTAACACTCTAACAGAAAACAGAGCTGAAATCGAAAGTTAACTGTGCCTACTATTTTAACTTGTACTTCAAGATTGAACTTTACATGAATTGCAACTAATCCAGAATTTATTAAATTTTTTGACTACACACTTGTATCTAGAGCCACTACTACATGTCATGTTGACCTGCCATGACACAGTTACCATTAGCAAGCTATTTTTTTCATCTGTGATGAAATGAACAATTTGAACTGTTCCTGTCTGAGCTGTATTTTCAACTTTTCCAGTTGACTACTGTCCTAAGTGTCATTTATCTGGAAGCCTGATTTATGTGGTTGTATTTTTTTCGTACACCAGTTGAGATAGCTTTAGGAGCACAGCATTGTTCAAAGTTACTTTAACATCCTAAGCGAAAGAGATCAAACATGATATGCTGAGACAACCTGATCTTACAACCTGTGTGGGTGAAACTAGACAACCGTGATACTACAACCGATGTGGGTGAAAATCTAGTACTACAAGTCATTCAAGTCATCGTTTGAAGACAGCTGATATATGGTCAGTCGAAGTAGCTGACATATTCAAGAATCATCTACATCGAGTGCTCGTCATAATTCTAATGACACACTCCTATTGTCGCTGTCTAACAGCACATTTAATAAGAAAGCGCTCTTACTCTTAGACCTCTCTTGTCGTCACTACCTAAGGTCATTTTTAGTTATTTATATTTGTTTCAGCAACTGTACGAAACAGTGGATTACCTATCAAGCACATGAATTATTTATTGGATTACTTGTCAACTATATGAATTGTTTAATGGATTATCTGTCAAACATATGAAGTATCTATTGGATTACTATTGTTCAAGAGCTTGAGTACCGTATCATTTAACATTGTACTGTGGATTTAACAAGTGGATTACTTATGAACTGTACCATTGTGCTGTGGATTTAACAAGTGGATTACTTATGAACTGTACCATTGTGCTGTGGATTTAACAAGTGGATTACTTATGAACTGTAACATTGTACTGTGGATTTAACAAGTGGATTACTTATGAACTGTGGATTTAACAAGTGGATTACTTATGAACTGTACCATTGTGCTGTGGATTTAACAAGTGGATTACTTATGAACTGTACCGTTGTGCTGCGGATTTAGCAAGTGGATTACGTATGAACTGTACTGTGGACATAATTTATGTGGAGCATCACCGGAACTTTATGTACAAGTCAAGCATCAAGTGAATATTTAAGGGAAGTAACTTTAATTACCCTTAGTATTATCAGTATTGATTAGTTCTCTTGAACTACACCACAATTTTTTACATTTGTATTTATATATACATTTGACTTTAGGGACTAAATTTAATTATCTATTGAGTCTGAGCATTTATATTTTTTTTCAAGTAAGCATCCAGGTATTGGTAGGGACTCTTTAGATAAAGTAAATACTTGATCGTATAGCTGTATTAGTCAAGTATGTATTTCGTTAAGTATCTATCATATTGTTAAACTCTTGTATTGTCTTGTTTACATCTGTTGAATTTTCTTTTTGCGTCATTGTTATTTCTCATTGTAATTCTTTTGTCTACTATTTCTACTATCTTGTAATGTCTCTTTAAAGCAGACTGTTTAGTATCTATAGTGTATTTATGTTTGTCTAATTACTTATTAATATATATATTTATTTTACTTCTTATTTCAACCTATTTTTATTATTATCAACACTACACTACACACTTGATACAATATGGGATATATTTTGATTTGAGATTGTGACAAGATTGATTGTATATAATATATACTTTGAGCACATTGAACTATTTTGATACTATTGATACATTGATCACTATTTATCAGACTAATAAGGCTCACATAATTGTGAATTACTTGTTGCAATAAACTTTTACATTGCAAGTGGAGATACTAAAAATACATAATCACATAATTGATCAGTAAAGTATTACATTACGAACTAGACAAAGTACCAAGAATAACTTAAGACACCTCATAACCTCAATTGTTTCGCACAAAATATATATCTACTATTACCTGTAATTACTATTTGAGCAATAATAAGTATTTATTGTACAATATTTCATTTACAAATATCTAGTACACATATCTATTAATTAACTATATTACTAATTTGAATCTTTGAAAATGGCTGAGTATGAGAAACTAATAGAGATAGTGGATAAACTAAAGTTAAAAGAAGATGATAGAGCTGCATTCATTAAAATTGAAATAGATAGAATTAGAGTAGAAAAAGACAAGCAACGGGAAGAAAGGCTACATGAAAGAAGACTGAGAGAGAAAGAACAAAAAAACTTAGAGAAAGAAAAAGAACGCCAGCATGAAATAAAATTAAAAGAACATGAAGAAAAAATGGCAAAACTAGCAAAAGAAAATAAAGACAATTCAGCAAGTCAAACTTCATCTCATCATCAGTATCATAGCAAATTTAGGAACTTTGATCCAAAAGAAGACACATTGGAAAATTTCATTATTCAATTTGAATACATCTGTCAAACAGCAAATATGAATAGTGCACAAATGGCTCAACAACTGCTAGCTAACCTAAGAGGTGAACCACTAAAGATCATCGACACACTAACTATGGAGCAAAGAAAAGACTACAACACAGTAAAACAAAGACTAATTGAACATTTTGGCAAAACAGAGGAGCACTATCGAAAACTTTTTAGGGAAATAAAACTAGCCAAGAATGCAGATTTAAAAAGAACAATACATGACATGCGCCAGAACATGACCAAGTGGCTACAACTCGCAAACTGTAACTTAGATGACCCCAAACAGATCTTAGATTTTTTTCTCATTGAGAATGTGTTAATAAATGTTACAGATGCAGCATTCTCATTCCTGAAGGAGAGAAAAATAAAAAATGAAGCTGAATTGATATCAAACTTAACAACATACAAAGACTCACACCCAAACATCACCATTGACAAAAGGGAATTATACAATGTAGCTGCAACAGTGACAGAAAACCATCCAAGAACTACAAATAAATTTAAATATGCCAAGAGCATACAATGTTTTTTCTGTGGCATATTGGGTCACACCAAAGCAGAGTGCAGAAAGAGAATGGCATCAGAAAAACAGCAATATGTAAATAGAAACCATAAATATGGAAGAGATAACAGAACTTTCCAGAGCTTCAGTCCTAACTACAATAGATCCTATCAACAACAATATAACAGAAGAACATGGCAAAGCTACAGTCCAACTAACAGTAGATCACATCAAACAAACAGAAGATGGCAAAACAACAGAATGTCTAGAAGAGATCAATTTCAAGATAGACAACATACTTACCACAATAACAATCATACCAGACAAAACATAGCAGCTGTAGCAACTGAAACACCAATAGAATATGAAACAGTAGCATATATACAGACAAAGGTAGCCAAATTAAAAGTGTATCCTGCCTATGTGGATGGCATTAAGGTATATGCATTACGTGACAGCGGCTGCACCTCAATCATTGTAAAGAAATCACTAGTAAAACCTGAACAGATCCTAAAAGACAAGGTCACACTGACTTATGCGAATAAGGACTTATGGGAAGAATGTGAAACAGCATTAGTTTTCATTGAATCGCCATGGTTCACTGGTCAATACAAAGCCATAGTAATGAACAACCCAGCTGAAGAACTAATTATAGGGAACATAGAGAATATAGTTGAACTATCAGAAGAAGCCTTAGTAAAATGGGCTAATAGTGTGAATCAAGAAAACATTGAGTTAGCATCAACTACTAATTCACATGATTACAACAATGTCAGTATACATGAAGCAACTAAACAGTCAATTACAAATATGCAAATAAAATAGATGTAGAATGTCAAACTCATTTGCTAACAGAAGCATCTAAACTAAATAAAGATTGCCAAACAATTAACACACAAACAAATGATAGTGAAATACAAACAGATGAAATACAAATAGATGATAAAGATAAAGCTGAAAAACAAGAAATACAAAATGACATTAACACTAGCTCACCTAAAGTAATAATAACAGAGGAAATATTAGCCTTGACATTTAAAAATAGCAAACAGATAGAAGTATATTATCTAGAAGTCAATTATCAGGATGTTGTATGCATAGTTGATGAAGAATCCACAATCACTTTTGTAGAGCCCAATTTAGTAGAAAAAGATTATTTGAATGATATAGCCATTGTAACCTTACCAAACTCTAGAAAGATAGAATGTAAAACTGCCATTGCTGAAATCAAATCACCATTTATAAAAGGGAAAATAAAAGTTGTAATACTTGAAAATACTATCAGTCCAGTAATTATTGGATCTTATCCAAAAGTTAAAGTGCATCAAAAGCCAGTAAAACATAAAACAATATGGTTTTATGACCTGTCTGATTCTGATTTTCAGAAAGAAATTTTTCAAATAGTACAAGATATAACTTGTGATTTTGGATATAAAAAAGTTTGGAAACATCCAGAACTTGGAGAGTCAATGTGGGTACAAATAAAAAACTTTGGCCATTACAAAGAGTTATTACATAAAATATACGGAACACCAATTAAGGGACTCACAATTAACATCAGTGTTGTTGACTTAATACATCGCATCTGGTAAACATTGAGCATTATTTTGTGAACATTGAGCATTATTTTGTAAACATTGAGTACTATTTTTAAACATTGAACTAGAACTAAGACTTCATTTTTTAAAAAAAAAACTCTATTTGTAAACAAACTTTGGAATTTGATTACTACATTGTAACCAACAATTTTTTCACATTCTTTTGTCAACAAGAATAACATTTTTGTACTCAACAATGTAAACAAACATTGAATTTTTTTCCAAACTTATTCAGTACCTAGCTTAATTTTTTTCCATGCAATGTAAACATTATTTTTCTCATTGTATTGAGAACAACTTGGACAAAAATTTTTTTCTACAGCTATTGTAAACAAGATTGGAATTTTTTTTTACTATGTCATTTATCACAATTATATAACTTAGTCACATTTTTCAATACTATTGAAAAAGGAGATTGATTCATAATGTAACTTATTTATTCAATGTCAATTAGTGTAATAAAATATTGACATACACTTGTATTTTTTTGAAAACATTTTTGTCAAACTATTCTTATGGACTATATTTTTTGTATTGATGTAAACAAGAAGATTGTTGTACAAACTTTTTGATATTTCAAGTACTGAAAGAGACACTTGATATTATTTTTTAAATTGGACTTGCATTTTTTTTCACAACAGATTAAAATAAATAAAACTAAACCATTATGATGTTATGCTTGTATGTATATGCTTGAACAAATTAATGTAACCTCAAAAGATTGTATCACAACTGACACACTTTCTCAGTTGAAGCTTTTTTTGACAAAGATTTTTTTGAACTTTGTACACAATAATTATTTGATAAACAATGTAACATTAAACTTTTGCCATTACTAGCTACAAATTATTTGAACTGTCATATGGAGAAATACTTAATTGAAACATAAGGTGCATGCAACAAGCACTATGAAAGATATTTATTTTGATTTGATGTTCATACTTTTGATCCAATATTTTGATACTTGAATTATACATATTTACTTGTGTAATATTAATGCACAACAATTTTTTATGGAGATGTCAAACCTCATATTGAAGTAAATGGATACATTGAATTTGTAACAATGATCATTAAACAATTTAATCTTGAATTTTGACACATATTTTGAATTTTTCTATACTTATCACTTACATATTGAGACTTACTTGTAACATTTTCTACATGATTTGTACATATTGTATTATTGGTGTCAAAAACCAGACTTCTAACATTTCTATAGTGTCAAAGATTTTTTTATAAATAGATATTGTAAATTAAAACTTGTATTAATTTTTCACATTGTGACATAGGAGATTGTCATTGAAATTTTCGGCACACTTTGCACATATTATTATGAAAAGACTTGTAAATATTGAGCACATTTGAACATTGATGTATATATTAGAACCACATGTAAAGAATTATTTGGGATGTTAAGTATTTAACTCAGAGATTTATTTGAATTACCTTACAAGAATATGATGGATTAGAGAATTTTGCCCTTGTATGAATTTTTTTTTTGATTCAGAAAATATTTTGTGTAACACTGTCATATTATATATTTTATTGCAAGTTTGTAGTTCTATTTGAACTCTGCAATTGTACATTTCATAGACCCCAAGAATTCCAATTGATCCTACTTATGATAATTATGTCGTCAAGCTGAAAAAAATTTCTTCAAAATTTTTTTCAAAAGGGGGGTGATAGGTAATGTCACCACCTCAAAGTTGGTGCCATAGAGTAGAAACCCTAATTCTGTATTGTGTATGTTAATTCCATATTGTGAATCTTATTCACAACCCATGTAGCACTAAGGTGAACACTTTTGACCTTAGGTGAACCAGGGAGTTAAAGGCAGTCAGTCCACATAGAGATCTTGTAGCAAGCACTTGTATTGAGTCACTTAAGATATAAGCAGTAGAGTTAGATGTTTAAAGTAGTTGGTTATAGAAGAAGTACTAAGTTGTGATATTCGTATATTACTGTTGGATTAATACTGACCATTCCTGGGTCGAATTGTATGGTGTATTCACTATGTGGTGTTATATTAAACTTATTGTGTCTGCTACACCCAGCGTCATTTCATTATTCTGTGATCTGTAACAAGAACCCAATGTCACCACCACGCCTACATTGATAACCACAGCCACATTTATACTATATAAAATAACCCGGTGACATAAATAAATTATAATTTAAAGGAATTTTTTGCAATTTTAAGTTCAACCTTGATGTAGGAACCCATTTCCCAAAGAAAAAAGGTCTCTAAGTGAAGTCACAGAACTGTACAGATAAAACTTATTAAGTATTTACAAAAGAGTTGTGTATCTTTATCTCAGCTAACAATAATATTTTCATGTTGATAGTTATTGAAACTGTCCTAAACCTCTTCAAATTTCTGAGATCTAAACGGGACGGACGGACGGACGGACTGACAGACCACACAAAACTAATAAAACTAAAAGGTCTCCAAGTGAAGTCACTTTATTACAGAACTGTACAGATAAATTTAATTAAGTATTTACAAAAGAGTTTTGTATCCTTATCCCAGCTAATAATAGTATTTTCATGTTGATAGCTACTGCAACTCTCCTGAACCTGAGCATGGTGGCAACATGTGTCAAGGAACGTCTAAAGAAATTATATTTGTCAACACGTGTGGGGCAATAACGACACTGAAACCTAGTTAGTATAAAAGTAGATAATACTCATTTGCTAAAAGTGTAATTTATTTTATTTACTTTTATTAATGCCATTTTTTTTCATCACTTGTATCTTCTTTCTTTTCTCACTGTCTTTTTATTTCTCTAGAGGGCGTGGTGGCCTAGCAATAATCATTTAAATGCAAACTAGAGGGTTCTCTAGTTTGAATCCCTGGGTTTCATATGAAGTTCTAGTGACACATACACTCAAGCAACCTTCGGATCCTCAGCATCAAAATCACAGCTTATAGATTGGATTTGGAGGTGCCATGGCGGAGTGGTATAGCGCTTGGCTTCTGAACCAACGGTCTAGAATTTGAGTCCTGGTGAAGACTGAGATTTTTAATTTCTGAATCATTAGGTGCTTCTGAGTTTACCCAGCTCGAATGGGTACCTAGCATACATTGGGGAATAGTAAAGGATGTTGGTCGTTGTGCTAGCTACATGACATCTACGTTAACCGTGGGCCACATAAATGTCTGAAAGGGAACTTACTTTTTAAATTTTGGATTTGACCCAAGGTCTTGAATTGTGAAATAAATATGTCGACACAATAATTCATATATAGTAACACATAAATAATAATTTTAGAAATTAACCTAAAAAACTTTTTTTCTATTTTGTCATACCAGTGGGAAAAAAAAGAAAGTAAAGCTCCCCTTTCAGACATTGTGGTCTATAAGTTAGATGACGTGAAGGTCATGTTTCTGTGGCCTACGGTTAAAGAGAATGGTGTCATGTGGCCAGCACAACGACTAACCGCCTTTACTTTTCCCCAGCTAATGTCAGGTACCCATTCAAACTGGGTAAACTCATAGGCGCCCTAAGATCCAAAATTAAAAATCCCAGTCTTTACCAGGATTCAAACTCTGGACCTTCGGTTCGGAAGCCAAGCTCTTTACCGCTCAGCCATCGCACTTCCATACCCAGTGGCGTAGCTACCAATGTGCGGGTGGTGCGGGCCGCACAGGGCACCAAGTGGAGAGGGGCACCAAGATTCCCCCAGTGTGTATTAATTTCCTATTTCCGTGAGCTTTTCAGTAAAAACGACTAATTGTATGGACACGAACAAACTTAAACTACTGTATTTTAAACATGAACTAACGATTTATAAACTAGTCATGTCGCTATTTTGTTTCATCTCCTTGACTATTTCTTCCATACAATATAAGCTATAGAACAGTTTGACTCTAATTTACTAGATTTATTTCGGACACACGGTACATTTTGTCGCCCCTTTTATAGCGCTCATAGGCTGTAAGTACCGCCCTCTCCCTCTTTAAATGTAAAGGGGCTTCGTTTGTTAAGATTTCAGCAGCGTTTGTTGGGCTTGTCCGAAAGGTGCCACAAATGAACCTTAGTGCCTGTGATTGTACTCGGTCGAGTGATTCGAGGGCAGTTTTACTAGCATATACTTGAGCTGTACTCAATGTGTGATCTGACTGCCCCTAAGTATAATGTGCGTAGCATGTAAGCTTTAGCACCCCACTTTGTGCTGGCCAGCTTTCTTAGTAACACTAACTTCTCCGAGGCTTTTCCTGGACGTGCTGGAGCATTGACAACTTTCTATCCAGGGTCACCCCTAGATATTATTGCGTGTTTTCACGTTGAAGTCGCAGCCCACTAAGTTGAAGCTCGAATGGAGCCTTAAGAATGTGGATCCATAGGCTGAACAGGGACCAGGTCGTTTTGGCAATGTTTATCTGAATCTGTCATTTGTCGCAATACGAGGAGATGGTTTGGAGGTCTGCTTGTAATGCCGCCTGTATTTGGTCGGCTTTCTTGCCGGTTGACCAGAGGACAATGTCATCCGTATAAAGCAGTTTCTTTGACCGCAGTGAGGTGCGTTTCTTAAATTTCTTAAGTCTAAAGAAGCATCGAGACAATTTCAAGTCACATCATTGCCAGAGTCCACCGACTATAGGCGAGCTGTTAATGGGTATGAATTAACTGAACAATTAAAAGCAACAAAGCAAGATGAGACGGTTATCATTGAATTCAGAAAAAAAGGATGAGGCCGACATCGTGAAAAGAAGAAAATACTTCAATACCGCAGGTTCTAGAGACTAAAGGACAGCACACAAGCATGTCCTCAAAAATTCGTACTGAAGAAGCTGAACCATCAGACAGTGTAAACAATACAGAAAGAAGGATAATAAACTCTAGACTGAACGACATTGGAGATTGGCCTGATGTCATCACAGATAATATTCGCATACACATTTTCACTCAAGGATCTGAAACAGATCAGCGTATGGACAGTCAATTCAGAGAGGCGTATAGACATCAAGAATCAGCAAAAGGAAAGGCTAGAAAGCTTTCAAAGGCTTGGTTTTTTCCGGCAAATGTCAAACGGCGAGAAAGTTCTTAGAAAGTGGATGTGTTATTGGCCAAAAAAAAATTTATTATTTTGCTTCCCCTGCATGCTCTTCTCAACAAGATCAAGTACCAAATCTTCTTTTAAATCCAAAGATGGATTCAATGAGTGGTGGAGGTTATCTCCGAAAATAGAAAAACATGAGACCAGCAGAGCTCACATTCAGTCATCGCTTGCTTGGAGGGAACTTGAAGTTTGCCTGAGAGTAGGGAACAATATTTACAACAAGGCCCAAGATTTGATTATCCAAGAGACGAAAACCTGGAGAGTTAGTAAAATTACTATCAAAGTACGATCCACTCTTGAGGGAGCATGTGCTTCGAAATAAGCTTTGTTCCATATCGAATATAATCATGTCTCCACAAATACAAAATGAATTTATTACAATATTGGGGGATCACGCTAAAAAAACAAATCATACAGCAAGTAAAACAAGCCAAATATTTCTCTATTATTTTTGACAGTACACCTGACATCTCAAAGCTGGATCAAATTTCCCAAATTTTACGGTATGTTGTCATGGAGAATGACAGGGTGCAGGTTCGTGAGTCTTTTGTTGACTTCATCGACACAAAGGCTATGATAATGCTTCGGTCATGAAAGGTCATTAAGGTCATGAAAGAATTAACAATATTTGATTAATGAATAGGCCTACATATTATTTTGAAAAAAAAAGTAAGGTTTTGCAATGTTATTAATTAGTTAGTTGTTTTGTGTTTTTTTTTTTTGGGGGGGGGGGCATCAAGATGAGGTACCGCACCAGGCATCATATAATCTAGCTACGCCACTGTCCATACCAGTGTATTTTCAATGTTTAAAAACAAATCTGAAACCTCAACTCCATTTGCAGATTTTGGTGTTTGGAGTCAGTGGAGCGAGTGGGACTGTAGCATACCTTGTAGTGACGGAACTCAGCTCATTCAACGATTAAGGTAGATTTAAAATAAAATGTACTGACGTGCTTATGTAGTTTTAACACGACGAGTATTGAGATTTATTAATAGTCAAATGTAGACAATGTCTTTAATGATGTTAAAGATTCTGCTTTCTCTGGGGTCATTCAACAGTGTAAAGCTATACTGGTTCACTGACCCCACTTCACTAGATACAATGGTGCACTGACCCACGATGTAATCTATACTGTTGCATTGACCAAATTCTTTAAGCTATACTGGTTCACTATACCGTAACAGTTACACTGGTCCACTGACCCACGATGTCCCACGGTGTAACGTCCTAAACATTGTTTAAAAAGAACAGAGATGGTGACATGACATCCTGCATGGTCGTGTTATATGCGCTCTGGACTATCGTCCTCAACAGTTTTGGTCCTAAAAATTTGTAATACATGTGCTAAAAGGATAGAACCTGCGGGCTTTGAGCTCAAATAGCTGCATATATTTTCTCCCCATGTTTTCTACTAGCGTATGTTCCGTACATATTTAAGAATTCGTTATGTTTCTTGAACTTTACTTTTGACTTCTCAAGACAGTGTGTCACAGTGAACACAGCCTACGGACAACATTGTGCAGGAAAGAAGGGGGACATACGACCTTGCTCTTTATGTAAAGGTAAGAAACGGTTGTCAACTTGTCATACACACACACAGTATAAATATGGACAGACAGACAGACAGACGGACGGACATATAGATAGATAGATAGATAGATAGATAGATAGACAGACAGACAGACAGACAGACAGACAGACAGATAGATAAATAAATAGATAGATAGATAGATAGATAGACAGAAAGACAGACAGACAGACAGACAGACAGACAGACAGATAGATAGATAGATAGATAGATAGATAGATAGATAGATAGATAGATAGATAGACAGATAGATAGATAGACAGACACAGACAGACAGACAGACAGACAGACAGACAGATAGATAGATAGATAGATAGATAGATAGATAGATAGATAGATAGATAGATAGATAGATAGATAGATAGATAGATAGACAGACAGACACAGACAGACAGACAGACAGACAGACAGACAGATAGATAGATAGATAGATAGATAGATAGATAGATAGATAGATAGATAGATAGATAGATAGATATAGACAGACAGACAGATAGATAGATAGATAGATAGATAGATAGATAGATAGATAGATAGATAGATAGATATTATTACCGATACTTTTGCCTCTGAAACCGCCAAGTGGTTCCAATAGTAGCATATATAGCTTTTACTGCCTTTTACCTAAACTAAATATTAATCTACTTAGAACACACCCGTCCTTACATGATACCGACATCTTTTTAACACCTATATTATTGATTTATAAATAGTATACAGCGACTTTTAAAAAAATTGTACACAGAGGGGCATTAAAATCTCCGACTTTTTTAATGAATGTACCAAAAGAAACCAACTAGAAAAGTCCAACTGTCTAGAAAATAATGCTTATATTTTGTAAAAGTATATAGAAAAACAGTTTTGTTGAAGTTCACCTGTCCAATTCATGATGGCTTATAAAAAAAGAAAGAAACTAGAACCTAGCCTAACGACTGATACCCCCACCTCTCTACTGCCACTACCACCCGGTCCCTCACTTTAGGGGCGCCCCAAAAAAAGTGTTCGAATTTTTTTCTAAAATTTAAATATTAAAAAGTACGCCAATATCTCATGTCATGATGTCGAATGCCAGGGGCTTCTAAGCAGATTAAGTTCCTCGGGCCCTTAAATGATGGCCAATTCCTAGCTACTCTACTGCGGTGCCCCCACCAAATGTGGGAGATCTCTATGCCCCACCCTGTACATTGAGGTTAAGATAAAAAAAAAGCACTAATTGTTATTTATTATGCAACATTAAATGTAAAAGTCACTTTCTGTGACCAGAAAACTCTGGTGGTGTATGTGCCTCCTTTCACTGGGGAGAAGCCTGTGAGAAAGAGTGCTACAATTGCCAAGATCCATGCTCAAAGCAGGAAGGGATTTGCTCAGGCTGCAAGGCTGGATACAAAAATTTCCACAACGCCTGCAAAGAAGGTAAAACTACTTGATCATCTATACCCAAAAACACGGGTGTTAAGGAGCCAGTGTCTTATATAGGCCTCTTGGTGGAGAATGCAGTTTTTAAAATACATGGTCAGCATTCTATGTTGACGTTCCACAAGTGGAAAATTCACTTGTCTCAATTTTCAGCTTCCGGACCATATTTTCTCTTATTCATTTTTGTGTTTGTTTCTGAGCTCATCTCGAAATTCTTTAATTGTAGGACAGCGTTGCTCAAACTGTCATGACCAAATGAAGAGTGTAGGGGGTTTGATGGAGTGTGTGTGTGTGTGTTTCTATGGTGACGTTGGGAAGAGGTAAGCGATTGGTTGTGAATGATGCAAGATAGCTGGCATTGTCCTCACTTGGTCTAAGTAAGGTGAGACGACTCCAGAACGTCAGACTGAACGGTTATGCTATTGTAGTGAGTTAAATTTTATTAAAGAATATTTTTACTAAAGTTTTACTCGGACTTATACTTAGGTCCTCCCACGTCGTTCGGGGCATTGGGCAGTAAGCTGTCTCCACAAAGATCTGTCACTGGCAATGTCTGAAGCCTAAAGTCTAGCACACATTTATATATAGACATTTTTTATTACACGTTGATTTGGTCTATAATATAAATAAAGTTCAATTTAGTATTGTTCACAAGGAAGTGTTTCACGTTATTTGAAGTTTTGTTAGTTTAAATATATAACGCCTACAACGGTTTGGTTTCCACCAGCGAATTGATGCTTTAAGTCAACGACCAGTAACAACAAGGGGTGAGGCGATGCCGGTCAATTTCTTTTTCAAAAGACTAAAAAAATGTAGTTTCATTGTAATTATAAGATAAGATAGAATAAGATAATTTGTATTGGTCGAATCAAATGGAAATTCAGGTTGACTACAATGGACCATCTCAGCGTATCTACTGTAATAATAACAATATCGAAGCAAATACGAACATTATTCACACTCACAACCAGCTCTTTATGAACTAAGACTTCTATGTACTTCTCGATGAAGACAGATAACATTGCATAATTACACATACCACAAGTACTAGACGTGTTCATTTTTCTTGACATAGGACCTTATACAATTTACAACTTTTTACGATAGGGGCGCGCAACTATATAGACTCAATAGTTTTAAAACAAATCTTAGATTTTCTCGAATTTCGTATCTAATAGCGTTACAATTTCTGGTAGGTATATTTGTTTTATTTTTTATTTTAATAAATTTAATAATTGCATACAAGAAATGACGGAGAGCCTAGGCAGAGAATCACCCAAAATTGGTCTCCACATAAACTTGAATAATAAACTTTGCAAGTGGGATATAAGGCAAAGGGTGACCCAGTCAGACTTCGCCGGTGCAATCCTAAAGAGCTGGACAAATTCACGTACCTTGTCAGCATTATAACAAATGATGGGGATGCCTACCATGATGTAGCGTGCCGAATAGGAAAAGCAGTGACAAGCCAAGCCATTGGGCTCGAGACAAAAATACACTTTCTCAACACGATCGTCATTACAACTGCAACGTATGCATGTGAGACATGGAAGTCATCTGTCAAAATTGAGAAAAGACTAAATGTGGCTCAACAAAAATGGATGAGACGGATTTTTTGGGAGTCAGTTAGACAGATCGGGTCTCAAACAAGGAAATCCTATGCCGAACAGGGAGTCGAACACTTAGTGAGCGTCGCATGAGGTTTGCGAGACATGTTCTCTGAGAAAATGAACTACGCATACCAAGAGTTGCGATGACATGGTGGTTAATACGACGAAAGCGCAAACAAGGACGACCTCGTATTACTGCGACACACCTTCATGGAGGACCTTATAACTGTGGACACCTGGTGGGAGGAGGCTTCAGATATTGCCAATGACAGGACTTTATGGAGACAGCTTGCGCCCAATGCGCCTTAGTCTTGACCAGTGGTCTTCAACCTTTTTTGGCCTACCGCCCCCTTTTCGTATTTTTTCTTTAAAAAAAATGGCCAGCGCCCCCCTTAAAAAAAAAAACACTTATAAAGAAGCGTGAGAAGGCAATTTGAACAAAATGTCATCTTTTTATTAATTTTTATGCTGTCAAATTATCAAATTCTCCCCCCTCCTCCACCCACCCTAGCTACGCCACTGTGTTTACATTCTTTTTTTACCGAAGACATAATTTTGTAAATCTATTTTGTTCTGCAAATCACTTTGAACATCAGTAAAATATGTTTAATAATTGTCATTTATATTTTTTTTTTTAAATTTTAGAAGCGAATTGTAATTTCTTCATTGGGCATTGTTATGTAAATTGCATAGATATCGGTGTCCTTATGCAGTAATTAATTTGTCAACAAACAAGTTATGTGAGATTGTAAAACTCTTTAAAATATATTTCATATCTCGATAAAATATAAAATGATATAATCAATGAAAGTCACTCTTTTTCCTTGCAGTCGGAGGTTCGCTTCATTCGTTTGTGTTAGATGCCTACCATGTAAAACATTTTTATTAGCCTGCTTTTAGTCATCGCCAACCGTTGAATATTCCTCTTTCTCAAACAAAAAATCAAAATTGTATTTAAGAGCTTAACGAAACGAGCAATAACAAACCCCTTTCGAAATCCAGCGTACTTCAGTTTACAACGAGAGTCTAACATCATTTTCATCATTTGTTTCACAAAACTGTTGTAATATGAGATTATGTGCGGCATGGGTTTGTATTTTATTTTCAATTTTATAATTAGATTCTTGTGTAGTGTGGTAGTTGTAGGACTATTTCTGATGTTGAAGATGGTAAGCAATAGAAGTTTTTGATGGCGTAGGCTACTTAGTTCCTCCTCTCCAAAGAAGTATTTTTTGCATGTTGAGATCTGTAGTGAGTGTCGATTCTTATGCGGTTCATAATTCCCTGACATTTGGTGCTAAGGCATCTGTACTGTGTGTAGCCTGTGATATTTATTTTTTTTCTTGGGCAGTAGTGTTTCTTGTAACAACCAGATAGACCTGTTAACTAACTCACCCTAAGGTCTATGTTAGTCAACAATCACAAAGACGAGTTGCTTAACCAAAGGGCAACAGGATACACAGGCAGAGCCATGTACAAAGAAATGACCATGCCTAACAAACTGGACAGTATTAACTTCCTTCTAGGCAAAGAGCAATCTACAATTTTCCAACTAAGAACAGGACACACATCTCTATTAAAACTCAATGAGTGCGGAGCGTCTATCCCATAGACGGTCTGTCTGACCCTAAACGCACGGAACGTCTATCCCATAGACGTTCTTGCCCTATCTTTGTTTCGTTGCATTTTTTAATTAAAATTTTTAACTAACAACAGTCGAACTATTTTTACTTTATAAAAGAGTTCTTCATCCTTTGTTTACATAGTTACATAGAAATAGAAGCATTTGGCTGTATTTAGACATTTATTTATTACTTTTCTTACAATGTAAAAAAATATCGCAATAACTACGCTAGTCCAAGACACACCCACAATGTTTACTACTGAAGAAACTTTATAATTATTCTAAAATTTATCACAAATAAATAGATCTAGTAATAATGACGAATTTGATATCACATTTATCACATCATTATTCACATATTCATAAATTCATATAGTAGATATACTTCATATTTTTACTAGATCTAGATCTAGAATCTATAATTATTTTTTATTATCATATGATATTATGATATGATATATTATAATATATACAATATTTATATACAATAATACATACACTGATACACTAACAGTTACAGTAACATATTAGACATGATTAGATCCAGGTAGGTCTAAATTTAGCAATAGCATATAAGCCATATTTAGATTTGTAAAAATGTATCTAGAACTAGATCTATATTCTATATTAATAATATTATTAGGATCTAGATCTAAATCTATTATTGTCAGTAGACTAGGTGTAGTCTGTAGAGAGTAGTCTCAGTGTGTAAATCGAGATTGACTAGATCTAAGCTTTTATCACTATAGACTATAGTACTATACTCTGTACCTAGACTTGGACTCTAGATATTTCTCTAGATCTAAAGACTAAGCTTATGTCACTTATGATAAATAAAAAGAAAGGAAATTGTAGATCTAGATCTACATCAAATAATCATCCACTGTGGGCATTTTTTGCATCCACTTAGCCTAGACTTAGGGCATTTTTTGCCCATTTTCTTTTTTTTAGTATTGTTTATCTGTAAAAGTCTACAACATCATGGCTATGGCCTATGCTTGTCAAAGACACACCCACAATGTTTACTACTGAAGAAGCTTTATTATTGTTTTATTTATACTTCTTGGATATTATTAGGATTTAGATTTAGATCTAGTATTGCCTTATTAAATGCTTAGCCTTAGGCTATGGCTAGGTCTTGAATGTAGATCAAGGTTGACTAGATCTATCTATGCTTTTATCTTTACACCTGGGTAGATTCCTATAGATTTAAGCCTAAGATAAATGAAAACAACAGAAATGACAGATCTAAATCCAATATTAATCCACCATGCTGGGCCTTTTCTTGGTATATTTTCTAGCAATTTTTTTAGTATTGTTTTTTGGTAAAAATCATCCCCATCACTATACTGTTTCAAGTTGCACTCCGAAAGGTTTACTACTATATAAAAGTAAAATATGAAACTATTCTAGATCCATTATTTATCACAAATGAACAGTAATAATGATCTATTAGATGTCTAAATCTTAGGTAAAATGAATTAGGATTTAGGCTTTGATCTCTCACTAGCCTATGTCTTGCACTGGTCTAGTATTAGAATGAAAGATGTTCTAGGCAAAAAAAAAGAAGACAAATCTAGATCTATATCCCATTGATTCAAATGTACATAATATTTGAGTGCATTTGGTTGATAGATTTAGTACTGGTATCTATTGTTATTTGTAGTAATGAAAAGCGCAATAATTTTCACTTTTTTCTGACTAAAAAGCCAGGTAAAAATAATAATATAATCAATGATTCATCATCTTTTATTGACTGTTTTATCACATTCCTTTTTGAAAATGCTGTAAATAATCTAAATATGCTGTTTCAACAGTAATGCAAAGAACAAAATCTATATTTAGGTCTCAAAAGTTCTAAAGCTGGCATCTATTTATTTTTCTGAGGGTCATATTATTTAGATTATAATTTGTATCTTATATTGAAATAAAAAGATGTTTACATTTTCACATTCGCCATTCATTTACCTTTATTTTGATACCTAATATGTTACTATATATAGCATCATTGGTACTTAATATAATACATTTTTATTTTAGCCTTTTTTCAAACATTTTTTTTTTTTTTTCAAAGTAGCATTTTTTGGAAAAAAAGCAACACCGCAGTCAATGAGTTAAATTACCATCTGAACAAAATAAATTCCACACAACTCCCCCCTCCCCTTTCTCCCCCTTGTAAACACTGCACCCATCCTTATGAAACTGTAAACCATATCCTCTTTGAATCCACCTAATCCACCTTAGGCAGACCCTACTTCCACTAGAGCCCAACATAACCAACACCCTGTACAGCAGTGCTGAACAACTGAAGAAAACAGCACACTTTTTTTCCTTGGCACAGTCTGCAAAAGAGCTCACAGCTCAGCAGCAATAAAGCTGGCTAGAAGAAGAAGAAGATAATTAGATTCAAATAGAAATGAAATTGTGGGCTAAACTTTTCTTGTGTATCATAACTTACTAGGTGAATAGTGAATAGATGTGTTCTTTATTCTATATTACTTATGAAGTCATTGAAGCTTCCAACCACTGATGGTTCCCTATATGTTGTCATAAGCTACATAACTAGACAATTTTGAAATAATATTTCACCACTAAAGGAAAAAAAAGTCTTTTTGTGTAACATATGTTTAAAAAATAATAATTTTAGTTTAAATCAATTTTCAAACAATATCATAAGACTTTTAAAAAAAGCTATGCATTTTTCAAGAGGCCACTAAAACATATCTTGCTTTGTCGTTTTTTAGCGGCCCCCGTAAGGGGAAAAAGCCGCTATTAGGTTTGTGCAAAATGTCCGTCTGTCCGTCTGTCCGTCTGTCCGTCTGTCACACTCAGATCTCGAAAACTAGAAGAGATATGAAAAATATTATTTCATCATTAAATCCGGCTTGAAAAGTTTAGGTGCAACGGCTACTTTTGGTTTTCTAAAAGCAAACCGTTTAATTTATAAAATTAATTATGCAAGCGATTTTTTCATAAAAATACACCAATTCTAAAACAATTACGTAAATGTAAGGGAGGCAATGTTACAATATGCTAACAAAGATGGACAATTTTTGTGTATTTTCAGTATCACTAAGTCAAATATATTTTTAAAATGTACAGGAAATGTTTACAACAAATACAAATAATAGTTAAAGACGTTTTTTCTGGTCAACTAGCTGCTAAAATTAAAAGAAAACATTTCTGTTTGTTTATAAAGGCTAATAATGCACTTTGTATGTAAATATCACGCACATTTTTTTTAATGGACTTTTTATGCAGCGATTTTCGTGCAGTAGCGTAACGTCGCAACATGATCAGGTGCTAAACCAATTCCTTAAACTTTTTTTAAAAATCAGATTTTATTTATTTTTTGTTTAGTGCCCCCATCCGAATAAAAGAAGCTTATTTTTGTGCGTTTTGTCTGTTGGTCGGTCTGTCCGTCACGATTAGATTTAAAAAACTAGAACTCTAAAAGCTATTGAAAATCTGATTTACCCTTTAATGTTCCTCCCATAACATCTAAATAGTTTTAAGTATCTAAAATTGATTGTTCCGGATTTTTTTGTGCAAAACTAATCAACGCCAACAAATGTTTGTTTGCTCTTCTAACTTATATTACATTCAATTTCCATGCTTAAACGTTGCAAAAACACATTATCAATAATATGTTGTTCCGTTTTTTATGTAAATAGCATATTAATGCTAAATCATAATCTCTATACTGACTTATATTTCATTAAGTGTAAAAATGTTCCGGATATTGTTTTATAAAACATGAATTATGCCTAATGATTGTTTGAAATCGCATAAGGCTTTTAAAAAAAGTAATTTACTAGAATTGATTACTGAAAATTACTTTTTAGACATTTAATTTTCTTGTAAAACATAACATAGAAGTTTTGTAATCGATAAAGAAAGTTCCGGATTTTGTTTTTTACAAATCGTCGCCAGAAATTTCCGAATTTATTTAAAAATCTACTAACGCCAAATAATTGTTTGAACTCCCTCTTCTAATTAATAAACAAATAATCTTCTCATTTACGAAATAATGTTTTTACGGATTTTTATGAAAAATATTTTAACTCACTACTCTCTTACAGTACATTTAACTTTCTACCTAAAACATTAAAAAATCTAATTATCGTTAATATTATGTTCCGATTTTTAAGGAAAACAGAATCCAAACACCAAAGTAAGGTATGAAAATCTCTCCACGTGGCTGTAGTACATCTAATTTTTATACGAGACAATCCAAAAAAATTAATTAACGGTATTACATTTATCTGAAATTCTCTTTTTCTTTTACTATTTATACAAACATCCGGAACAATCTATTATATAAACTTTTCAATTGTGTTCATACCTAAAAATTATTGCGATGTTTTGAAACATAAAATAAAGGTTAATCAATTTTTAATAACTTTTAGTTGTTTTTTTTATATCAAGATAACGGACAGACCGACTGACAGACAAAACGCAAAAACAATGTGGCTTTGATCCTTTTTAAATAATATCTATTAGAACTCAGTGCACCAATGTCTATGAACCCTCGTTAAATATCTCGTGTAAATAAAGACATTTTTTTTTTATGGTACCGGTACTAGCCTATTGTGAGGTAATGGAATTTTTTTTCTTTGACGTCATATGAATGGACTCTTTAAATGTAATGTTAAAAGAACGCACTCGGTGCACCAATGTCTATTAACCCTCGAAAAAATTGCTTGTATTAATGAAAACATATTTTAGTCTAACTAAGCCGTGTGACGTAGTGTTTTTTTTTTCCTTTGACGTCACATGGAATGAATTCTTTAAATGAAATGCTAAAAGAACGCACTCGGTGCACCAATGTCTATGAACACTCGAGAAATGGCTCGTGTTGATAAAGGTGATTTTTAGTCTAGCTAGGCCTTGTGACGTAGTGTTTTTTTTTCCTTTGACGTCATATGGAATGAATTCTTTAAATGAAATGCTAAAAGAACGCACTCGGTGCACCAATGTCTATGAACACTCGATAAAAGGCTCGTAATGATGAAGGCGATTTTTATTCTAGCTAGGCCGTGTGACGTAGTGTTTTTTTTCCTTTGACGTCATATGGAATGAATTCTTTAAAAGAAATGCTTAAAGAACGCACTCGGTGCACCAAAGTCTATGAACACTCGATAAATGGCTCTTATAGATGAAGGCGATTTTTAGTCTAGCTAGGCCGTGTGACGTAGTGTTTTTTTTCCCTCTGACGTTATATGGAATTAATTCTTCAAATGAAATGAAAAAAGAACTCGGTATAGTAATGTTTATTAAGCCTCGTTATGTGACTCGCGTTTAAAAAAGGAATGATATCTTGATTTAGATCTAATCTAGATTTTTTAAACTAGATCTAGATTTTTATTACAGTATATCTAGATCTGGATTTATATTCTAATTAAAATAATTTTAGAGTCTAGATCTAGAATTTCTAGATCTAGTTTAGACTAAAATAGACTAGATTAAGATGTAGAATTTCAATTTCTAAACTTAAAGTGTAAAAAAAAAAGTGTAGATTTTCATTTCCAAACGTTTTGATCAATATTGTAATATTTTAATATACTAAAACTAATCTACTATTTTTTTATTAAATTTAAATTTACGGCAAATGAATCTTTGAAACATTATTACTTTTGACCATCGGATGGCTGCCTGGTCGTGCGGTTTGCGCGCTGGACTGTCGTTCAGATTTATGGATGGCCCAGGGTTCAAACCCTGCCCGCTCCCATCCCCCGTCGTCCTGCGGGAGGTTTGGACTAGGAAGTAATTATCTTCAACTCTGAAGGAACATCCGAAACGTGTAAAACATTTTACATCAAAATTAAATCACCTCTTGAATATTATTTGCGAATATGCAGATCCGACAGGGATCCGACTTCGACGGGGGCCGCCTCTGAGTTTGTGTAACACAAACTCTCTTTGTAATCTTGTTTGTTTTTAATATTGTTTTAATTGTAGATTTGTATAATTGTTCATGAATATCTAAAAATTATTTTTAGATATTGCTATATGTTCCTGAAGCCGACTTGGTTTCATAACCTGATCTGAAATGCCGTCATTCAAAGTAGAACATACTTTTTATCTCGTGGTAATTCACTAAAACCCTTAGCACTATACCTTTACATACCAGCGAGCTTTTGTAACAACACTTTGTCAATGTTTTTTTGTTTAAAAAAAGGTTAAATTATTCTATTTGAATGTTAGCTTTGACGTTTGTTTCAATTCACATGTACATATCTACATATTAACATATGTAGGTAAAATAAACTATAATCATTGTTTATTAAATCTTAAAATCGAAAGACACTGCGTTTACATAAAAAAAAAAAGAATTTAAAATAGAAAATGGGATTCCCGAACTTAATTTCTAACACTGTTTCTATTCTTAAATTAGAAGCAATCTAACTATAATTTGTTTGCCAGCTTTAATTTTGAAGAATTTTTAAATTTGTTTTGTTTCAGTGCCCTTTTAGTTTCTTCTTTCCGCCTTCATGTCCAGCCCCGCCTCCCTTACCGCCCCCTTTTGTGCCCACCGTCCCCCTACCGCACTTTGGGCAATCTTGAAAACGCCCCCTAAGGGGTGATAGCGCCCCCGTTGAAGACCACTGGTCTAGACTAAGACTAGTCTTAGACTAGTCTAAGTCTAAGTAAAATATTAGTTTTATTTAACGGATCATTTATCTCATTAACTCAATTATTATATCTATTATTATATCAGCATGTGGTTGGAATGAGTATGGTGAGAATTGCAAGTTCAGCTGTATGGAGAAGTGTGGGGCGGATTGTGGAGAGCGAACGTTCGGAACCTGTTTAGGTAAAACCAATAGAACCTACTGTTTATATAGCTGTGTCTTATCAGATTAGCTAATTAGGTCATTTTCCAACGCTTTTGTTAGGTGGTTTGTTCTATAAATAAAATATAGTATTCTTTGGAATAATTAAATAGGGAACTAATAAAATTAAATTATAGCTTTTATATAGCGCTACTTTCATGTTTATAGCATGCTCAGAGCGCTTTGGATCAATCTCATTTGTGGACCAGTGGGGGAAGGGGGTATCAGGGAGAGGGTTTCCCATGCTGCATTTGGGCGCTCAGTACACACAACTTTGCTCGAGTCGAAATTATTAAAATCACCTGAAAAATAAAAAATCTTAAAAATAGACAACATTGTCAACTAAAGGTGTCATTCAATGTGGTAAGCGCCAATAATAAGCATGTTGAAAAAAAAATGTTATTGTCAGTTTTAATTTAATAAGATGTAATGCAAAGACGGATTTATTTTCTAATACAAAATCTTAATTTTCACTTATTATCCTTACCTAGACTGGGCCCCGCGCATTCCACTTCGCATAGGGCCCCGCAGTTGTTAGGGCCGGCCCTGATCATATAGTTCTTCATTTAGATTTAACTAAATATTTGTCCACCATCTGAGTGTCATATAATTAAAATTGGTCTTTAGAATGATTTTTATTACAGCTCCGACTAGTGTGATGGAGAAAGGCCGATAACTGTTGTGCTACTATCTTTTTCTTTTCAGCCTCTTTTAGTCCCTTGTATATTCTGATGGTTATATTTCTAATACTTCCTTTATACACAATGCTTCACGCCTTGTAAGTATCATTTTTATACATAACTTAAGAAATAAAATAATAGTAATATTCTATACCGGATATCATAGTTTCATTGTAAAATCACCTAACCATTTGTTACAAATGCAAAATTATAATTTAGTAGTCACATGTTCACTGCCACTGTTCATCACGCTTATATATTCAAATGACACATCGTTTCGGAAGCATGTTGATAAGTGCCTGGCCAGGGCCGTTTTCCTTTCCCCCCCCCCTCTCGCCTTCGCCACATTGTGCGCCCCAGGGCTAATGTCTACCTTGTAGTCAATATCGGTGTCCACGCCCTTGAGGTCACGTTTCATATCATAAACTTTTCAAAAGTGCTATCGACTAGTTCCTCGTGTGCCAGTCGCATGACGAGGGTAGTGGATGGCCTTATGGGTTCGTTCATCTTCCAAACGGCGGACATAATCAAGCAAAAGTAGGGGCGTTCTCTGATTTTTTTTTTTTAATATACTGCGGATCTTGAGCAAGCAATTATCTCAGGATGTCTTAATCTGCATTGCTTTGTAATTTTCTAGCTAACTAGTTTATAAAAAAAACATTAAATAAGTAACCTTGTGCTTAAGCAAGTAAGTAAGTAGTTGGGGGCGCGGTGGTTGAATGGTTAAGCGCCTGGCTATTGAACCTGGGGTCCTGGGTTCGAATCTCGTCGAAGACTGGGATTTTGAATTTTTTGGATTTTATAGGGCGCCCATGAGTCCACCCAAATCTAATGGGCATCTGGCTTTACTTTGAGAAAGTAAAGGCGGTTGGTCATCGTACTGGCCATATGACAACCTGCTCTCTATAAATTTAACCGTTGGCCAAAGAAGCAGATGACCTTAACATCAGCTGCCCTATAGATGGCATGGGAAAAAAAAAGAGGAAACTTTACTTTCTTTACTAAGCAACAAACTAACTACTTACTATCTAACTAAATAAATAACTACGTACTGACTGACTATTTGAATAACTAACTGACCGACTAACAGACTGACTAACAAGTAACTAACATATAAACAAAATGTTTAATTTTAGCTCTCTTAGCTAAGAAGCTAACTAGCTGTTTATAGCAATTATGGACTATCAAACAAATTAAGTAACTTAATAGCTTAACAACAAAAGTAATAGACATATAGTTTGTTAATTTAGTATGTAAATAGATCACTAATCAGCTCAGTAAGTAACAAGCTAACTCGCTAAGAGTATATTTGGTATATTTGTATATAGTTCGTCCATAGTGGTTCGATGATGACCACTTTTGTCATTCAGGTGGCTTTGGGCTTTGCACTGGGGTTTTGTGCTTCCTCACGTGGCTGGTGAGACCTATGTGAGCCTGGATTGTATGTGAATGTATTATGTATATATTAGTCCATTAAAGGTATGCCAATGCATTTTGTTTTGAAACAGAACAAGGCACAAACAATCATTGATAGTGGACGAACAGTCCGCTTACGCAAAGTTCTCTAGTACAACATCTGGGACAACTTCGACTTTGACTGGTTTAAGCAAGCACAGCCCAAAAAAGCCCAGCTCAACCGAAATTGACCCAATTCAACCAATCGAAACCGAATCCAATAAAGCCAAACCCACACAACGCAAATCCAGCAAAACGGAACCCAACCAACGCAAATCCAGCAAAACGGAACCAAACCAACCCGAACCCAACCAACGCAAATCCAGCAAAACGGAACCCAACCAACGCAAATCCAGCAAAACGGAACCAAACCAACCTGAACCCAACCAACGCAAATCCAGCAAAACAGAACCAAACCAACCTGAACCCAACCAACGCAAATCCAGCAAAACGGAACCAAACCAACCCGAACCCAACCAACGCAAATCCAGCAAAACGGAACCCAATCAACGCAAATCCAGCAAAACGGAACCAAATCAACCCGAACCCAACTAAACGGAACGCAACTAACTCAACCCCAACAAAATTGAACCCATTCAACATTAGTTCAGATCTCAAGCAAGGTAAGTACAAAACCCTAAAAATATGAAACAACCTTGTAAGATGAGCCCCAAGGATCAGAGGCGTAGTGATGGGGGGGGGGGAAGAAGTGCACGATGCCCCAGCGCCATTCTCAATGCGTGCCACATATGCAGATAGGCGCCAAAATAGTACACATTATTATAGATATCAAATTAGGTAGTACATTCTAAGTCTATTTGTGTTATTTTATCATAAAAAGTTTTTAATTAAAAAATGTTTATGGAAATGGACTCGAATGGCTTCATAATGAATTATTTCAATCTTTGTTTATTGTTAGATTGGACTAAAAGCAATATTAATAAGACCTTTTTTTTGCCTTTTTTTTTTTCCAGGGCAATCTTGTGATAGCTGAAAGTGTAGTTACTAGGCACAAAAGGACTATGGGCAATAAACTGGAAGATCTCCATAGAAACCTTGTGAGAGATTGCACGTTCAATGGTGACACAAATATAACAGTAATTACAGTTTTGTTGGGCTGCTGACGACTGAAGTCTTAGAGAAGAAATAGTTGCACAGCGAGTCATTTAGTAGAGAGAAAGAAAAGAAACAATCACACCTTCAGCTATGCCTTAGTCTGTTGGATCATTGGGGCACCACGCAAGATTTTTTTACCATGTTTCTCCATTCCTGTCTTTATCCTTGGATGTAACTTTTTTCAATATCAGGCCCTTTCATTCTTTAATGTTGTCTTCCCATCACTTTCTCTGTCTGCCTCTTCTCCTTTTTTCCCTGGTACTGTTCCCTGAAGATCCTGCTTTTTTTTTTTTTTTTAATTATAGTTAGCAGGTCATCATGGGGTCCAATCGCTGTAGTAACACTTGTCTCTAATCTGTTCGTTTGTGATGCGGTCTTTAAAGCAACACTATAGAGAGGAAACACACAAAGTGCAAGAGAGAAAGACAGAGAGAGTGTAGAGAAAAAAAAAAGAGAAAATTTTAAGAAAGTGGGAAATGAAAACCTGAGAGAGACGGGGGAATAAACAAATAATAAATGGTGATAAATATAAGGCTTAAGAAATAGAGAGATGAAAGTGGCTAGGGGTCAGGAAAAAAGTGGAAAAATATCGGACTATATTGACCAACGACAAATGAGAAAGTGGAAGAAATAGTGAAAGAAGAAAGAAATAGATAATGAGAGAGAAAGAGAGGGAGAGATGGAGAAAAGATAAAAAATAAAAGGTTAACGTAAACCTTACATTTTTTAAAAATTATCTCAGGAAAAGAAATTAATCTTAGGAAAAGAAATAATCTTAGGAAAAGAAATTAATCTTAAGAATAGAAACAATCTTAGGAATAGAAATTAATCTCAGGAAAAGAAATAATCTTGGGAAAAGAAATTAATCTTAGGAATAGAAATAATCTTAGGAAAAGAAATAATCTTAGGAAAAAAAAATTAATCTCAGGAAAAGAAATAATCTTAGGAAAAGAAATTAATCTTAAGAAAAGAAACAATCTTAGGAATAGAAATTAATCTCAGGAAAAGAAATAATCTTAGGAAAATAATAAATCTTAGGAAAATAAATTAAACTTAGGAAAGAAATAATCTTAGGAAAAGAAATTAATCTTAGGAAAAGAAATAATCTTAGGAAAATAATAAATCTTAGGAAAATAAATTAAACTTAGGAAAGAAATAATCTTAGGAAAAGAAATTAATCTTAGGAAAAGAAATAATCTTAGGAAAATAAATTAATCTTAGGAAAAGAAAAGTCCTAGACTAAGTCATAATAAAGAAAATATATCACTTAACACAAAAAAAAAACAGGCCATTTATTCTCTGGTCATTGTCCTAGGCTGAATTGATGTGTTACTTGAACATATTCCAATCCATATTTTCAACTTGCTATCAATTACAGACTTGTAAATACCAGAACTATTGCATGATGTCTTTCTTGTAAACATTTATTAAACATGTTATTTAACACTTCATAATCTTCCGTGTTGTTTGCATCACTAAGTTTAATCTCGGCATAGTTGAATTTTCAATTGGGATTGTTAATTAAAAAGGTGTCGACCTTTTTTAGTTCACTTACTTTTAATACTAAAGACTAAACACATGAGTCCGGTGTGATGGCCAAATTCTTTAGTGCCTAATATTTATATATAATGTACTACTATTATTTCCCTTCTATATATTCTGTATTTTTTTCTTATATTAACACGGGCACAAACAGAATCATCTTGTCGGAGAAATGTATAAATAACATGACAACACACTGAAAAAACATTTGTGTACTTTCTATCTTCTTTATTAAACTTCTCCAAACTAAACATTTACGTAGACTTTCAATTTCAATACCGACTTGACTTAAATCTCTTGAGAATATTCACCTTTTTACTCTATACAACCTTACTTTGGATGTGCTGTGAGTTATGTATTTGTACACAATGGAATAGTACGCTGATGGGGGATCTTAAAGAGCTATTGTATGTGAATATAAAGGCCAATATGGTAGCATTTTTTTTGTTTTTCACGATATAAAAAAATCCCATTTCAAGTGTTATTTAGTGATACCAAATACTTTTTAAAAAATCATGAATGGAATTATTCATCAGCTAACCATGCAGGCTACGTACTAGTAGATGTGCATTACAGGACGTAAACCCAGCCTTCACTCTATCAAACTTAGCATCATGATTTTGAGAATGTGTATAATTTGATCCCCATCAGATAGCATGTATTTCTGGGGCCAATTTCATAGAAATGCCTGGGCCGATTTTGGCACCCGGTCCGCCCCTGATCCATGTTCATTCACATGTACGACTATATTAACAATATAGATACGTATATGACATCTTATCTTATTCGAGATGAATCTAAATCTGGATCTTGATTTTTTTTTTAGTTTTAGGGCGCCTTTATTTATTTACCGTATAGATCTGGATATAAAATAGAGAAAATTCTACATATGATATATAGATCTAGATTAAATCTTCAAATACAAAAACAAAATTTAATAAAATACTCAGAAAGACACAAAGACAAAGGTACATTCCTCATCCCATATGCTAGGACAAATTTGTACAAATACTCCTTCTTCCCTAGTGCTATTAGAGCATGGAACGGGTTGCCTGAGCTAGCCAGGAAAACCAGTGATTTGGCAGAATATAAGTCATTGGTTAATATGCATGACTGAATGCATGACGCGTAGGACGTAATCATCTACTTTTTTGAAGTAACGTCCGTATTATATAAGATAAGATAAAATAGATCAAATTATATATATATGTCAACTATTGACTATATATCTATTTTATCTAAAATAAAATCTTTTTTTTTTTTAAATGAAATTCAATTTAAAAATTGATTTGGACTATCATTATCTTACTGCGTCAATGCATAGATTCAATTATACTTCCAATACAAGTTGGGTTAGCTCTAGTGGTTGTTAATTACTCTGATTATAGTCATCTACTTTATATAAACAGTAATAGGGTTTGTTGCTGAACATAAAAATTATATGTGTCAGACGCGAATTACAAAAGTCATTTCTCTATAGAAGAAGTTACGAATACAACCACAGACCTATATATACTACAATAAATATAGGTTTTTGATTGCTAGTTACGATTTATTTAGGTAGGTGCTGTTTTACTATTACATACCAAGTATTAGAGTTTAGAAAAACCCAGGTTTGTTTCTTGTGCAACGCTATTAGCTAACACCTCATATCATCTCTCCATTAGTATATTTAGATCTATAATCTAATTCTAGTCTAGATCTATATATAAAAATCGAATAGATCTAGTAATAGTATAGATTCTATCTTGAGACTAGATTACCGAGTCTAGCCTATGCTATGCCTATAGTCAGTTTTTATTAGAAAAAAGTCTAGATATTGTTACGTATTCCTGAATTTTCTGGCTAGATGTATTAGTTGGCACACAAATAAAAACACAGCAAAGAACTTGACGACTAAACTTTCAGTTTCATATAACTTTAATGACTATTAACTCTAACAATTCGTTACTGTAACATGTAGCGTAGAAGACTGTACAATATCTGTCAGTTTACAGTTAGCTATACTTCGTTGCAATTCATCTCTTCACTTCGTTGCAATTCATCTCTTCTCAACTTTCCTCGAGCCGTATTCCACAGAACAGACCAACGACACACTTCCCAGTGTCGCTCCAGGTCTCCCAAAGCTGAACCAAGTCGTACTCAAGTCTACCGAATCAGAGCCGCACACGTCTTACATCGACTGTATCGACTGTAACGGCTCAAGTCCACTGTAGTTCGCTGTATAGACTGTATAGACTTTAACGACAGTAGTCCACTCCAGTTAACTCTACCCTAGTTAACTTGCATCGAGTCGTACACATTTCTCTTCCACAGAGCCGCACATGTCTTACATAGTCTGTATCGACTGTAACGGCTCACTCACGACTCCATACGACTGACTTTCACATTAACTCTCTGGCTTATATAGAGTCCCTAATCGCTTGTCCAAAGTTGCACAAATACGGCTAGTATCCTCTGGAATAACACGTGAGGAAACGTCACATCCTGTCTTTGTTTATACATGTAGATTCCAGAAAACATCGGCTGCATTGTCATCTTGCCGGGGTCACAAGTTGTGACCTCTATCTGTCACTGGGCATTGCTAGTAGGCCTACCTTCTGGAATAGCACGTAAGGACACGTCACATCCTGTCTTTGTTGATACACGTACATTCCAGAGAAAACCCGCTGCTGTGTTATCTCGCGGGGTCATACGTTGACCTCTACCTATCACTGTCATTTGTAACAATATTAATAAAGACTAAAGTTTTTTAATTATTAGATATAGACATAAGACATACGTTTACTATAGGGCCTACTCTATACTTAATCTACTAAACTAGAGATCTATCTATAGATCTATCTATAATCTAGTCAATCTAGATGTATACAATATTCATTAAAATACTTCTACTTATAATGACTTATTTAATAAGTTAGTACTTAGACCTATTATAGTTTATTAATAGATTTACTTTTCAATGCCTAGACCTAATAATAAAATTGCGAATGATGTCTATAATGACTGATTTTTTTTTTTATATAATAATAGGCCTACTAAATCTAGGTCTAGACCATAGACATAAATAAATATAGACTTGCCGATTAAAGAGTTTTATGAAACGAAAATTTGTGACTTGCAATTTTGTGTACTTTATTATACAGCATTTATGAGCAGTATAAAAGTTAAGTATTCATATCTATTTCAGCCACACACCTATATATATATAGAAATCAGGTATACACATTAGGAGAAAAACGACCCCTTTACTCAAGAAAAATTTAAGAAACTAGAACAGACACAAAATAAACAGTGACATTCATAACAAAATAATATTCAAAATTGATTAGAGTAACACCTTTTTAAGTAATCATTTAAAGTTTAAAATCACTACAATTTTTTTCAACAATTATTTTGTGTATGAAATTGTGTATCGGAAAATTCCGGGTACATGAAATAAGCTAGTCCTAAAAACACAAATCTTGGGTAAAATACTCATCAAATAAAGTACTGTAAATGTGTAGTTTCACGCGCTAGTTTCAGGTCTTTTCTTTTTATAGCCTCTATCGGGTTATATCCCAACTACCCGTATTTTTGTGCAGCATTTTTTTCTCTATCAGGTACACTTAAAATTATAGCATAATAATGTCAGTTTAATTTAAAAAGAGAACTGAAAAATACAAAGATATATACTGAAAAAAGCGACTTTCGGCCCAATACTTTTTAATCAAAGAAACGAAATGGACTAGTCCAACAAACCCTGTTACGTTGATTATAGTTACCTACTATATATGAACAACATATTAAAAAATGAACATTAACAAAGAGATTAAATTCAGGTTGTAAAAGTTTTTCAAAATAAAATAATAATAATAAATTAGAGCTTTTATATAGCGCTTCTTTTATGCTTATAGCATGCTCAGAGCGCTTTGGTCCAATCTCATTTGTGAGACAAGTTAGAAGAGCGGTTATCCGGGAAAAGGTTTTTCCGTGCTTTAGGCGCCCAATTAACACAATGCTCGAGTCGGGTGTCGAACCTCGTAGATAGCTAAGACAAGCCAAGTTCAAGCGTACTTAGCCTCTCGACCACGTTTCCCAGTTAGCATATAACTATCAGCCATGGCTTTTTTTTATGATGTAGGACTTAAAGGGTTAACATATTTAGTGTATCGCACGATTGGTGTTACTTTTATCAACCCACTGGCGACTAATGCGTTTGAGTTGCTTCCAATGCATGTTGCATAATTAAGGTTGACAATCGTCTTACAATAGCCAGAGGCGCTTTTGGTCGCCTCAGACTGAGATTATTGCGGAATAGGTCTCTTAACCTGGCTACAAAAAATGAATAATTATAAAGCAGTGGTTCTCGATACACTTTTGTTTGGGTCTCAAACCTGGGTGCTCTACCGAAGGTATTTATGGCTCCTCGAACGCTTCTATTAAAGGTGGCTTCGCTTTTTTTATGGGCATTTGCTGGCTAGACTACATTACAAATAACAATGTTCTGCTGGAGGCTGGTGTGGACAGTATATAAGCACTAATTACCATTCGACAGCTGCGCTGGGTCGAACACTTATCCCGCATGGTATTTAGTGTAGGCTGGGTGCAGCACCTCAAACAGCCCAAGAGAGTTGACAACACTCAGTGTGATAATCCACCAGATGATATCAAATATAAATATCAATATTACACTACAGTGGATCCCTGGACACATTGGCATCATGGGAAATGAAAAGGCAGATAAGCTATCAAAGGCAGGTTCATCTATGGAACAACCAGATAGACCTGTTAACTACCTCACCCTAAGGTCAATGTTAGTCAACAATCACAAAGAGGAGTGGCTCAACCAATGGGCATCAGGAAACACATGCAGAGCCATGTACAGAGAAATGTCTACGCCTAACAAACTGGACAGTATTAACTTCCTTCCCCGCAAAGAACAATCTACAATCTTCCAACTAAGAACAGAACACACACCACTATTAAATTACCACCTGAACAAAATAAACTCCACACAACTACCCCTTAGCAGACATTGCGCCCACCCCTTTGAAACCGTAAACCATATCCTCTTTGAATGCCCCTCCCTAATCCACCTTAGGCAGACCCTACTTCCACTACAGCCCAACATAACCAACACCCTGTACGGCAGTGCTGAACAACTGAAGAAAACAGCTCACTTTTTTTCCTTGGCACAGTCTGCAAAAGAGCTCACAGCTCAGCAGCAATAAAGCTGGCTAGAAGAAGAAGAATCCCGCATGGTAGACGACCTCATGCCATAGGCGTTTTTTTTTCGAGCTTTGATGAAGTAACAGAGGTTGTCCATGAAAGCGCTACAAAGATCAACTCTGGAGCCATTTTGCCCTCACTGGCATAGAGGACATTAGCTGGCAGCAGATGGCCTCTGAAAAAGACTGTGAGAGAGCTCTCACAAAGGGTGCGGGAGACACATTTGAGATTCATTGAAAAGCCATTTTTGATGACATGCGCAGAAGACGGAAAGAAAGCTTAAATAGACCACCAGAAAATAGCGGCTTTGTCTGCACGAGATGCGGGAAAATATATAGGTCTGAACAGGGTCTGCATCGTCATTTTATCCTTTATATTCGGAATCAAAGACATTTCCATTATTATAAAATGGTGATATAATGATGTAATTAATAGTACTCGTTGTTTTGTTAAAAACATTTAGAAAAGGGGCCTCAAAAGCATCTATTAAATTTGGCCCTGCAATCTGTTAGACCTGTCCTACTTTCATATATGTTAGAAGCCCTCCACACCAGCTAAGCTCTCTATTTATCCCTTTTTCATTCTGTCTATACGAACAGACAAGCAACAGCCAGACAAACATTGATTACGAATACACAAATATCCTAGAACCCAGAATCTTCTAATTGCACATTTAAAGAGGAAGTCACTCTTTGAAAACTAATCTTAGTTGTATTTTAAAAGCACAATAGATCTAGATCTTTTTGATCATAGCATTTGTAGAATTATCAATAGGCTTAGACTAGAAGTTGGTTCAATATATGTAGATCTAGACCTAAATTACTGGTCTACTTATACAGAATTCTCTGACAATGTTGCCAAAGCTAGGCCGGTCATTACTCAACGAGATATATTATTTAATCTTCGCGTGGTCTCTTTTATTTCTTGTGAAGTTTGGTAAGTATTAGCCAGAGGTCTGGAGTTTGAATCTAAATTGAAGCTAAAACCTATCATTGTCAAACTAAAGCTATACATATAAATAGTAGGCATATATACATATATTTTTGGCATGGTTCCGTTCAAAAGGTGATACAGGTGATAGTGGACTACAGATCCGTCATAATGGTACCACATTTTTAATAACGATTCCGAACTTGCCCTACCTACAGAGAGACTCATTCATAAGTCTGTGTATGACATCCACGGTAAAACCAGAACTTGAAAATAAAGTAAGCTAATCTATGTATCTATCTATGTATCAATCTATCTATCTATCTATCTATCTATCTATCTATCTATCTATCTATCTATCTATCTATCTATCTATCTATCTATCTATCTATCTATCTATCTATCTATCTATCTATCTGTCTGTCTGTCTGTCTGTCTGTATCTCTCTCTCTCTCTCTCTCTCTCTCTCTCTCTCTCTCTCTCTATATATATATATATATATATATATATATATATATATATATATATATATCTCCATCTATCTATCCATCTATCTGTCTAACTAACTAACTATTTATCTATGTATCTATTTGTCTGTCTGTCTGCCTGTGTGTCACATCAACAGTAAAAGAACAAAAAAAGTAAGCTAATCTATCTATCTATCTATCTATCTATCTATCTCTCCCCCCACCCCCGCAAAAAATGTATATATGTGTATTTGTGTATGCGTCTATGTGTGCGTGAGTGTGTGTGTACATAAGTAATTTTTATTACATTCAGACCATTCTTTTGGAAGTTTTTTATTGTACCCTAGAATAGGTTCTGCCTGGAGTAGGGGGAAAATGTAGACTTCCCGCTATTTTCAGAAAGAGGGTCTGGAGGAGCGATATGAGCCTCCTCAGCGCGAGGCGGAACCCCGCCGCCAAGCACTATTTCCGGTATGGAAAGCCAACAATATGCATATTCTGAGGTATCTACAGTGCATTTTCCTGCTATTAAAAAGTTTTATTTCAAAAACCTAATGTGTTATTCCTACTGACTTAGATCCTACCGCGTCGTTCGGCGCATTGAGTGGCAAGCTGCTTCCACAAAAATCTATCACTGGTAATGTCTGAAGCCTCTTCCCACTTTCTCTGAGGACCTCCATGAAAGTGTGGGGCCAAGCAGGGCCGGACTTAGGCCACTGCAACCTATGCAAACGCAGTGTGCCACGCACTATCATAGGCCCCGCCCCAAGTCTAGGTGTAAATTATTAAATTAAACCATTTTAACTTATTATTAAAGAGTTTCCTAGAATTCTCCTGAAATTGAACAATCTACAAAGAAGTAATGAAAATCTCCATAAATTATTAAAATCTTCTTAAATGTCAGGCAAATCTCTTTAAAAATAAACAAGATTACAAAGAGAGTTTGTGTTATCACTCAAACTCAAAGGCGGCCCCCATCAAATTCACCAATGGACGAGAAATATATTCAATACATAGTCTTGTTTTGATGGTTTAAAGAAATTGTTTAAAGAAATTGTTTAAAGAAATTGTACAAATTTGGCGTTATTTTTTACATTTAAGCAAACAGTGCAACACGTCGTCTTTGATAATACTCTTCTAAATCTTCTAGAATAAGTAGAGTATCGTTACGTGATCACCTAAGATCAGCATGGAAACCTCCCGATACAGTGTCGCACCTACTGCGGTAGCTCAGTGTGTCACCCCTCCCCATCAGCGTTCTTAAAATATGTTCCAATAAACACTATTGCTTGCTAGTTTTTTTTTGTTCAACCAATACAGTGATCTGATTACCTAAATCCCAATGTTTATTACATTTATTCAAATTTGATTGCAAATTGTGCAATAATATTTGATTCAAATTACAAACGGACTTAACATCATATGAACATGTTTCCTTTGTTATAATTTAAGACAGAAATGGTATAACTTTGTGCTGTATCATTTACACTTAAACTACTATCTGGATGTGTCTAGGCATATTTGGGCATATAACTAGAAATTTTATTTTTCCCATGTGTCCGCTTTTACTAAGTTATAATTTTTCCAACTTGGTTGTCACTACCAAAATGGTGTCGACCGGTGCAAACCGCACCCCTACCTCCCCCTCCCCCTATTGACGCCACTGCTCAGAGATATATCTCGAGATTTTATTATTATCTTTTTCAATGTGTCTGCTTCTGCCAAGTTATGATTTTGCCAACTTGGTTGTCACCCCAAAAATGGTTTCGGCCGGTGCGGACCGCACCCCTCGAATCCACTCCCCCTAGCCACTGCTCCAAGATATTTCGATATTTTATTATTATCCTTTCCAATGTGTCTGCTTCTTCCAAGTTATAATTTTTCCAACTTGGTTGCCACCTTTAAAATGTGTCGACCGGTGCGGATCGCACCTTCGCCTCGCACCCCCCTATTACGCCACTGCTCCTAGATACCTACTTCTTCCCAACATTTAATAAACTCTCGATAATTGTATTTTTTTAGAAGTCAAGTGACGTCATCTTTATTTGTTTCTTTCAGCCTATAACTCTTCTAAAAAGTCTCATCTCATTAGAATAGATTTATTTAGATTTATTAATAGATTTACTTTTTGTGTCTTATTTCGTTGATTTTACATTATTCTTATTATATATTGTTATGACTTTGCCATGCGCACCGCCATCCAAGATAGTGCAGAAAGAAGGTGCGCACTATCAGTGACCAGACAAGTCGGATGTTGACATAAAGAGACAAACGATTTCCGCCCAAGGAGAGAGCCAATATGGAGAGATTGTGCCTAAGAAAGATGATGTTTTATGAAATTGTGATGTTTTGTAAATAAAGATATATGTGCCTCGTTGAGTTGCCTCACTTAAGTTATTACAATTGGTGTCAGAAGTGGGATTATAGGCAACTCAACGAGAGGAGGTAGGATTTACAATGGCAGCTTTGAAACGATTAGACCAACTCTCGGTTAGAGAGCTTAGGAAGGAACTTCGTTACCGATATGAGATAATTAGTGGTACCAAGGAGGTGCTTACAGCTTGCCGTACTTATTTGAAATTAAATCGGAGATTCATGAGCTTATTGGCAAGATAAATGAAGGTATTGATGCAATTTGTGAACAAATTAACAGTATAGGGAAAAAGGTAGATAAAATGGTGTCTCGAGTAGACTCGTTGGTAAAGGAGAAGTTGCCTGTAGACTCGTTGGTAAAGAAGTTGCGTGGTCAAGACTGTGGCTGCACAAACAGTGGTGACGGAGACGCTGGGAATTGGTGCGCCGTCTGTGTCTGTGTTGTGGGCAAGTCTTGTGGTTGTGACTTTCAAGACGAGAAACGTGACGACGATTGCTGTGATGATCTCAACGAGTTGTACCGAATCGAACTGAAAGTGACAAATGAAGTAACTGAAGACTGTTACTTGCCTGAAGCGTTTGTTCCTGTTGTACCTGTTACCAGTACCTTAACTGAAGTCTGTTACGTGCCTGAAGCGTTTGTTCCTGTTGTACCTGTTACCAGTACCTTAACTGAAGTCTGTTACGTGCCTGAAGCGTTTGTTCCTGTTGTACCTGTTACCAGTACCTCAATGAGCCGGACGGAGCAAGACAACGTTGGGTCTGCGTTCAAGCCTGTTGCTATGGACCTTAAAGACCTCTGCCTATCTGTCGGTTCTCACGAGGGAAATTCGAAGCTTGACAACTGCATCCAGAAGATTAGCATGAACTGTACGTGCGGCGCATCACACATAGAATTTAGATGCCAAGAAAACCACCAACAGGGCATATGTACTTCTACCATCATCATCGACATTGGCATAGATGAATGTCAATCAAACCACTCTATATCTGAGCTGTCAAGAGGAAGACATTTTCCACTTGAACCTGAAGAGACCTATCTTCTGGACGTAAGAATGTTGTCTGAGGATGACTGCGGTGCATTGTACTTTGCTTGCAACGTGGCTGCAAGCGAACCTGCGGCTCCCTTGAGAGGCGTCTGTCGGGAAGGTCTGCTGAGACAGCGTGTCCGATCAACGGCTGTGCTGAAGAAAACAGTGCTCGACCCTATATCTTTGTGTGGCAAACGGTCACGTCATTATCGCAACAACAGCCTGGTCAACTGGAGAAAGAGAAAGCGGCACTGGAGGAAAACAATGCGGATGGCCTCGTGGGGAACACGCTCCTTGCCGCCTGTGGCTCCCACTGATCGACCTCCACCTGAACTGTCAAACCTCAGCTGCAGTGTTTCTTTTCGGGACGAAAAGTGCTAAGACGGGGGCAATGTTATGACTTTGCCATGCGCACCGCCATCCAAGATAGTGCAGAAAGAAGGTGCGCACTATCAGTGACCAGACAAGTTGGATGTTGACATAAAGAGACAAACGATTTCCGCCCAAGGAGAGAGCCAATATGGAGATGCTGTACTCAAGGCAGATGCCCTTTGTGTTTGTCATGTCTCTATGTAAATAAACGTCTATGTCCTCGTTGAGTTGCCTCACTTATTAATTTTATCTTAAGTAGATAAGGTAGGCCACGTTTAATCATAGGCCCCGCGCGAATTCTATGTGTAAATTATTAAATTAAACCATTTTAACTTATTTTCAAAGGGTTCATGGAATTCTCCTGAAATTGTTGAAATATACGAAAAAGTCATAAAAATCTCATGAAATTAATAAATCTTTTAAAAACGGATGCAAATCTTCTTAGAAACTGACAACATCGTCATTTCTGTGTGTCATTTAATATGGACAACGTCAATCCTACTCACGATTAAAAAAAAAAGGCATAGTCCGCTTTCAATTAATAAAAATGTAATAGTAAGACGAATTTTAACCACAAATTTAAATTCTTAATTTACTTTATAGTTTCTGACATACAAATATAGATCTAAATCTAGCGATATTATGTTAGTTGATAGTAAATCTGAAAGTCAGATCTGAATATTTATCGGCTTTTTGTTGGAGAGCTATTATCTACTGTATTATCTACTGTAGATGGCTTGTAAAGTTAATTTGACAGTAATTGTGTACTTTTTAAAAGTCTGAATAAAATGCAAATTTATTTTCTAATACAAAATCTTTGGCCCCGCGCAATCAATTTCGCATAGGGGCCCGCAATCTGTAGGACCGGCCCTGTGTGTATGTATGTGTGTGTGTATGTATGTATGTATGTATGTATGTATGTATGTATGTATGTATGTATGTATGTATGTATTATGTATGTATGTATGTATGAATTTACGTATGTATGTATGTATGTATGTATGTATGTATGTATGTATGTATGTATATATCTATGTATGTATGTATGTATGTATGTATGTATGTATGTATGTATGTATGTGCCGATTGAAATCAAATCCGTTTGACCAATCTTGATAAAACTTTGCATAAATGTTCCTTGGGTACTAACTTAGACCATAGTGCATGTATTGTAGCCCTAAAACAAATTAAGATCCTCAAAAAAGAGGTTGACCAACTCTATGAAAGACGAAAGTATTTTAAGTTCATCGATCTCGGCCAAGTTTACCATGTATAAACCGAAAGCGTCTATATCTAGATCTAATTTTAAAAACTACACTTTGCACATATAGTTTTTTTTACTTTGACACACAAAAATTATAAAATATAGTCTATTGATTTTATTATTTAATAAAATAAACCTTCAAATTTGTGTTTCAAAAGCATTTTTACATAAATTCGTTCATTATTTCTTCGAATGAAGAATTCCTGACGTACTCTCTTTCATTAGCTGCGAAGCTCTGTTGACATAGGCCTACATTGTAATAGCTCCATTCATGAATCGCGCAGAATAAACTCTCTATCCAAGCCAATATTTAACTCTAGATTAGTCTAGATATAGATCTATCTCTAACTCAAGATCCAATTCAATGATGTTAGATCTACTTTATACTTTAACACATGAACATACAGAATAAAGTATATTACTATACTACTATTTTTACATTCACACATTTGCTTTACCTATAACATTATTATTTCTTTTAGTTGTTTACAAAACACTATCAGTGACTATATCGACAGTGATACGCAAATTGCATGACGCGTAGGACGTAATCATCTTCTTTTTTGAAGTAACGTCTGTATTATATAAGAAGATAATTAAGACCCGCGGGCCGCGGTCAATATATGTATTCCGACACTGGCAAAGAATCGAGTTCAGTAATACACTCTAACACTGGCAAAGATGTATATATATATATATATATATATATATATATATATATATGTGTGTGTGTGTGTGTGTTGTATTATAAATATATATGTATGTGTATCTCCTCTAGGTAGAAGTATCTTACGATGGCAAACGGTTAGATGTTGCGTATATCGGGACTCATAGTCGTCTACAAACTGAAAATATAAAATTATATGGGATGGACATGTGAGTAAACAAGTTTTCTCCCTTTGAAAGTGTATTTGTTAATTATTTCACGATTACCTCCCTTTCTCTCACTTTCCACTGTCCCTATTTCTTCCTTTTTTTTTTCCGCACTCTTTCTATTTTTTTTTTTCTAATATATCTCCCCTAACCTGAGGACTGTGTGAGTATTCTAAACGGGAAGGGAGGGGGTCTCCACCTTTATTCTCTTTTTGTTCTTTCTCTTCGTGAAGAAAATTTTTGTGTAAGCTTTCTGTTCGCCAACAAATTAATGTTAAATGTTAACTTTTGTTTTAGCTCTGTCTCTCTCTCCGTTTCTCCTCCATCTTTTATTGAGTCTTACTCTCCAGTGTTTGCCTTCGTCTTAGTACAGGTTTAGGAGCTGTTTAAGTTGTTCAATAGCTGATCTCTCTCTCTCTCTCTCTCTCTCTCTTAGTACAGGTTTAGGAGCTGTTTAAGCTGTTCAATAGCTGATCTCTCTCTCTCTCTTAGTGCAGGTTTAGGAGCTGTTTAAGCTGTTCAATAGCTGATCTCTCTCTCTCTCTCTCTCTCTCTCTCTTAGTGCAGGTTTAGGAGCTGTTTAAGCTGTTCAATAGCTGATCTCTCTCTCTCTCTCTTAGTGCAGGTTTAGGAGCTGTTTAAGCTGTTCAATAGCTGATCTCTCTCTCTCTCTCTCTCTCTCTCTCTCTCTTAGTGCAGGTTTAGGAGTTGTTTAAGCTGTTCAATAGCTGATCTCTCTCTCTCTCTCTCTCTCTCTTAGTGCAGGTTTAGGAGCTGTTTAAGCTGTTCAATAGCTGATCTCTCTCTCTCTCTCTCTCTCTCTCTCTCTCTCTCTCTTAGTGCAGGTTTAGGAGTTGTTTAAGCTGTCCAATAGCTGATCTCTCTCTCTCTCTCTCTCTCTAGTTTTCTCTACTTTTTTCTCTCTCACTCTACCTTTTATTCTTCCTCCCACTCTCTATTTCTCTCTTTAAACCTCTCTCTCTCTCTCCCTCACTCTTTCTTCCTCATTTTCTCTCTATCCTCCAACTTAATCTGCCTCCCTCTTTCTGCCAGTCTTCCCTTTTTTTTTTCCTTAAATTCTCTACTTACTATTTCCCCCTCCTTCTCTCTCCCTCTCCCCTAATCGTTGCCAGTTACAACACACATAATGTCAATTTTTATGTATACATAATTTTTAAAGCATTTTATTTGTTATTTATTTTTTATTTTTTTTTGCGAATTTACAGCAAGGAAAACAGCCGTGTATTGTCATGGTGGGTTGAACCTTTTATAATCACAAGCAGATACCCCATATTTTTATCAGTCTTTGTGGTCAATTATGCTGATCAAACCAGCACGGCTTCTTTTCAAGCTTTGCCTATGGAGTCGTGGGGCAGAAGCTACGTCATCGTTACACTAAAGTAAATGTGTAAGCTTTTTTGATCTACACACAAACACACACACACACACATACACATATATAAACACGCTGCTATTTAGAAATTTAGGAATTAAAAAAGTATTCTTCTTCTTAAAACTGTCAGGTAGAGTTAAGCCTTCTTGGAACTCCAGGCCGGCAAAAGTGAACAAGAGCTATATATATATACTAGCAGGATAATACCCGCGGTACTTGGGGTACTATTGATCTAGTGCATTGGATTTAGATCTAGTCTATGTGAGACATGTCGAATGTTTACTTAAAATTGTTTACTTTAGCCACGAGAATAAAAGTAAGAGTATGAAAATGAGTTTACACATTTTGCCTATTTATTAAAAAGTCTCGGTTTTACATAAAGATGAATTTAGGTATTTAAAAAATTACTTTAGTAAACGTAAACTGATCGAGGAACACTTATGCCAAATTTTATCAAGATTTGTCAAACGGTTTTGATTTCTACGCGGGGCATACATACATAAATACGCCTTAATTTTGGCTTTATGTAATAGATGGAGGAGATAACTCCTCTAACAAAAACATTTTTTTTTTTAAGTTATAAAAAGTTTCCATTTGTCTCCCTTTCTTAACTTTCTTCTGTCCGCGTTCATGGGATGTTCCATAATGATTATATTTCCTTCAATAACATGGACTAGAATATGACGGTGCATTATTAATTAAATTTTCTTAACGACGTGATTAGATCTTTGCCATAGAAACGTTTCATCCCGCAATGGTATTACAAAGCAAAAAGACGGACAGTTACTCACATCTCATGTATACCAGTTATTTAAAAACGGAGATGTCATCTGCAACATTTATAAAATAAAAAATAAAAAATAGAAAGGACTATCAATTAGAAAAATATACCTTCAATAAATAATGTTACCTTCACAATAAGTACTCTCCGTATCTATTAAAATAGCTCATGTCAGATTAATAAAGGTATCAATCAACATAGAAAACCAGAGCTGCTTTCCAGGGTATTGGGAGTCGACCCCTTAGTAAGATTGTGACAGAGCGTCGCGTGAGGTTTGCGGGACATGTTCTCCGACAAAATGAATTAGGCATAAGAAGAGTTGCGATGACATCCTAGTACAACTTGGCGTCACACATTCATGGAGATCCTCAGAGCAGGTAGGAAGAGGCTTCAGACATTAGGCCTACCAGTGACAGATTTTTGTGGAAACAGCTTGACGGCAAATGCGCCGAACGAAGCGGGAGGGTCTAAGTCAGTAAGAATAGCACATTAGATTTTTTAAATTAAATTTTTTAATAGTAGGAAAATGCAGTGTAGATACCTCAGAATATGCATTTTATTGGCTTTCAATATCAGAAATAGTGCTTGGCTCCTAGCGCTCCCCCATTCTCCCTTGCTAGCAATGGCGGGGAGTGTACAATTTTCCCACTAACTCCAGGAAGAACCTATTCTAGGGCACAATAAGCGTCTTCCAAAAGAATGATGGGTCAGAATGTAATAAAGATTATATATACACACACACATACATACATATAAATATATTTCCCCCCCCCCGAAAAAAAATCCTGGCTACGCCCATGAAAGAGATTATTATTATTTTTTATTTAGAAAAACGGAGTGAAAGTGAAATATGGGATCTTCCAGTGGGAGGAGTTTAAGGGTTGCTCCTTTAGAGCGAGCAGTGAAAACAGTCCAGACATTAATATTGGACTATAAAACGATCAAAGACTGGTTAATTCAGCCACTGTATGGGGAGGCTTTAACTCTTTCTCTCCGTAATTATTTACCAGATTCTGGTGGAATCAACGCTGGTATCGTCAGTTAGGAGAGAAAGAGTTAATCCACAAAACAGAAAATGGAAAAACAGAAATGGAAAAGTGGTTTGAATGATGGGACAAGTCCCCAAAAGCACGCCCAGTCGGGAGCGCATGAGGCGCCCCGACCTAACTTCCCCGTGGTGGAGGCTGTCCAGGACTGAGCAAGCTATATAGCACAGTGCAGAACAAGCCACTTTGCTGTTGGTTCATATTTCTCACGGCTATGGCCAAATTTTGATTCACGGTGCTCCAGCTGCGGGGAAGAAGAGGAAACCATGCCCCATATTCTGTTTGACTGCCCCAGACTTGCTGATCTCCGTCTCGACAGGTCTGGGAAACCAAAAATATTCTTGACCTGTATGGTGGCCTGTATGCACTACGAAATACTGCACGGTTTTCTGTACAGGGCTTTTGCTGTGAATCTGAGCCTCTCAAACCATCACTCAAATGATGAGGATGATGATAAATGAGAAATATAGTGAATGAAGACAGATAGAAAAAGACTACGTAAAAGGGAGATAATTGTAAAGTAAAAAAAATAATTCAAGAGCTATCTCCCGTATATTTCTACTTAAGATTAATACGATGATATTTATGTACGCAGCCAACATCCTTCCCTTCACATAATGACTATCAGATATCAGGAAGCCTGGGTAGAATTGAAGTGCTCTGCCCCTTGCAGCTCTCACAACAACGGCTCAGTACAACTCTACAGGTATCTAGTAGACAAGAAAAACAGAACAAAAATAATTTAAATAAGATAAACATTTTAAATTTAAGAAAAAAGAACACAATATCTAAATTACTAAACTTCGAATATACTAACATAAAATATAAAAAAAAAAGAATAATAATATTTTCAATCAATTCGGGAATCGAATCTGTAACGCAGGACTTTCGAGTTGTTTTATTATTCGGCCGGTGTGGAATGTCTACTTTTGGTATATTCGGTATATGGACATCTAAATTTAACTCTTGATCTAAATAAAGTTTTGATTTAGATGTAAATCTATAATCTAGATGTAATCGTATATTAGATTTACGTAAAAATATAAGCAAAGCTTATAAACTTCAATTAAATTGAAGCACCTTTAAATGTACTGTTATAACATTATATCGGTACACTACCAGGCCATTTTTTTAACATTATTATTTTATTGAATAATTCCAATGATTGACCTTTAAATCTGCACTTGCTAGATGTGACAAAATGTTCAAGAACATAAATTATTAATTAGTTTAAACTTTTGAATCATCAATCATTAATACCATACATTCGGAAATTCCCGAACACGATCGTCATTTTAAGTACGCGATTGGTTCTTCCAAAACCGATGTTGGAGCTAGACCTAAAATCCTAGATCTAGAATCTAGATCTCTAGCCAAGTTTTAATCATAGACTACATATTACAATATATAGTCTATGGTTTTAATTGATTTTGATTTTTTTTCTTGAAAAAATAAAAACCGTCAATTAGTGTTTTAGCCCATCTTGTATGTCTAGAGCTAAAGTTATATCATTTGGAATATTATAAAATGCTTTAGATCAATACATTCGATTAACCAGACATTATTTCTCGAGGGTGGGGTGGGGGGGCTGAGCAGGAGAAATCGAAGTACAAAAAGTTCCACTGTCTTGCAATCAAACATTCGTTATTTATTAAGAAAAAAAAGTCGCTCTATAAGTTGTTTAAAGTAGGTAATTTCTTTTTAAAAGAGAATTTTTATTCTTTTTTTTTTATTCGGTTTCTACAGTTTGAGGGCAGTTACAGTCAATTTCTGTGCAGATAGCTACACTGGCAATCTTACTGGTAATTCTTACAGAAACTTGTTAAGCATTGTGTGAGTGTATCGACTAATTGGAACTAAGAAGGATGAAATAAAGTTTACTGCAATTCCTCTATTCAGCTTGCTAATTCTTTATAAATAGGAAACCAAAACATGCCTGGACGAGATTCTTGAAAACGGCTTGTTCTGTTGTCACAGATAAATATTAACATTAACATACTGTAGACGTTAATTAATAATAATAATAATAATAACGGTGACTGTGTTTATTAATCAACACCGATAACAGTAAACTCATGTGTACCTCAAGGAACAGTCTTAGATCCACTACTATTTTTAATTTACATAAAGGATTTACCAAAATTGCATTACTTCAGGAACAAAAGTCAGATTATTTGCAGACTATTGCATAATATATAGAACAATAAAAACAACACAAGACACAGATATTTTACAAAGAGAATTAGATGAATTACAGAAATGGGAATCAAATTGGAGCATGTCTTTCTACCCAGAAAAATGCCAGTTGTTAAGAGTAACAAAAAAAATATATACTAAAACAAATTAATTCCACTTATCTTATTCATGGCTAACCAGTAACACAGCCTAAAATCGCAAACTACCTAGGTGTTATAATAAATGAAAAAATGTTATGGAATCCACTTATTAATGAAACTATAAAAAAAATCAAACAAAGCGTTAGGGTTTATTAAAAGAAATTTCTATAAATCAAATAAGAACATAAAACTAAAATGTTATTTAACCTTGGTTAGGCCAATAATAGAATATGCATCCTTCGTTTGGGACCCCTCATTTCAAGAAAACATTAAGAAACTGAAACAGACACAAAATAGAGCAGTGAGATTCATAACAAACGAATATTCACATTTGACTAGAGTAACACAATTAGAGCTATTAGAGCATGGAATGGGTTGCCTGAGCTAGCCAGAAAAACCAATGACTTGGCAGAACTTAAGTCATTGGTTAATATGCATGACTAAATGCATGGCGCGAAGGACGTAATCATCTTCTTTTTTGAAGTAACGTCTGTTCCAATCCTTTGCTTTCGCACAAAACATAAACAACAAACACTGACGTAATATCATATAATATTAGCACATCCTTCCAGTTAAAGCTGTTATCACTTTTGCCTCACTCAGAGCAAGCATAACCATTGTTCGCCGGTGGTCGACTAAGATTTTGTTTTCAGCCTCTGTAAATTATCTTTTTTTTTCTTATACCGAAAAGCTTAAATAGGTAACATAAAAAAATGTCCAAGACTAACGAAAAGAAGAGTATACATATATGTACACTAAATCTAATGCTATAGACTAAATTTAACCATTGTGTTCTTCGTTGTTTTGGTCTGATTAGTTTTAAAAACATTTCGGTCAATCTGGGCTTCGTAATAGCTACTCAATTATATTGCTATGTACCTTTTTTTTCCAGTTATAGTTTATTTTCAATATTTGCGAACAGACATTCTTTGTCTTGATTACTTTCTCGGGTTGAAAGGCGCCATTTGTAATTGTGCAATGCGCCACTTTTAACACGTATGCCATAGGTTGGCCAACCCCGGTCTAACAAAATACCTCCACTTGTTTTAGGTCAGCAGCTGTTTCTAGAAGGGTATCAAAAGAGAGGCAGGTCCATTCTTTTACGTTGTTCAGCCAG
>NC_074728.1:21449041-21534041 GCF_947242115.1 Biomphalaria glabrata | reverse complement strand
ATATAAATAACGAATTAAATGTAAACATGCTTTGAAACACAAATTTGAAGGTTAATTTTATTAAATAATGAAATCCATAAACTATATATTGTATTTTCATGTGTCAAAAACAAAAAAAAAATCGAACACAAATTATTAGTGCAAAGTTTAGTTCTTAAAATAAGATCTAGATCTAAATACTTTCGATCTTTTCTCATGTCATCATTGTAATCATGGCCTAGATCCATAAAATACTATAGCTGTAATAGAGTTGGTCTTATTTTTTTTTTTTGAGGGTCTTAAGTTTTTTTTAGGGCCACAATACATATAGTACGGTCTAAGTTGGTACCCGAGGAACATTTCTGCCAAGTTTTATCAAGATTGGTCAAGCGGTTATTATTTCTATATGGGGACATAAATACATACATACTGTTAGACACCTTATTTATAGTTTAGTTATTTAGCGACGCACCATAGAAGACGCATATTGAACGGGACTAGTGACGTTTGGGATATGTTGGGTTAGAGACCGGAGAATCAGTTAGCGATATAATCCTCCAGGGTAACGACGTGTTTAGTGACAGAGACTTTTACTGTGGCCTTTTCTTAGAATAAATACATGTTACATTGTTCTTCAGCGTTGACTACATCTCTTTACTAGTTAAAACCGATGTGTTTGTTTTGTCTGGATTGTTGATCAACTACACGGAATACACAAGAACAATAACACCCAAACGCTTGCAGAGTAATTGGTTGAAATTCAACAGTCATCCATAGTTGACCTCAAGACAGCCTGAACAAGTAACATCACAGTGGCGACCCCGAACCTCGAAGCCGAACCTCGAACCGGACCTCGAAGCTGAACGTTTACTCAGGTGAGGGTCGTGCACTCGAAGATATAAAGTTTCATCGGAGTACGGCTGAACACAGCATCATCGCAGTGTGACTTTGTTTCAAGCCAAGTCGTCAGTTTTACATACAGTCGTCGCCTGCTCGATCGTACGTTCAACGAGCCGTTAACTCAGGGTGACCTTCGTCAGGACAGTAATCATCGCAACGTCTGGTCTACTCAACGAGTATATTATCAACGCCTGATCTTCGTATGCCGAATCGACCTACAGCCAGAGGAACCGTTCATTCATAACGGGTGAGAGTTTGTCAGTGAACCTGTTGGACAAATATTTTTCTTCGCTTGAGAAAACAGTCGTAGGAGCCACATAGTCATATCTAGTTTTACCTCGTCAGTCTTGAGAAGGACAGTTTGCCCGCTGTCAGAAGTATTGTGAGTACTACAAGTTTGGTAGCTAACTAAATCGCTCTGTCGTCTTACCCTTTGAGAGATTCTTGTGGAGCAGTTTGCTCATTGAACCGGTTGCTTGCCACTTTTATAACGGTTACTGCGTTTAACCTTTGGAAGGTTAGTGAAGTCGTATTTGTCGTTGCTGAACATTGATATATTTATTATACGTTGGTCTAGACCATATCTAGACTTGTTAATAGTGAAGTAGTGGAAACAGCTACATCCACTTAATTTTGTTGAAAACCGTTAATCGTATAACGGAACGTCGTCGGAGGTGACCTTGGTCTCACCTAGTCTACATTGGACATTACGGACATTTTGGTCTAGTGAAGCAGCATACAACAGCAAACTTCGTCGTACTACCAGAGTAGCAGCAGAAGCAGTGAACTATTTTAGAGAACCGTTATTCGTCAGCCCAGATCAAGTCATCGTCAAGAAAGTCGTTATTCGTCCGCCCAGATCAAGTCATCGTCAAGAAATTCGTTATTCGTCAGTCGTTCAGATCAAGTTGCCGTCAAGAGACTTATTTGTCAGTAGTCGTCTATGCAAATCAAGTCGTCGCCAGGAGAACCGTTAACCTATTCGTCAGTAACTGTGTACACAAAGTCGTCGGAACTACACATACGGTCATCAACAGTCGTCGAAGAAACTGAAACATTTTGCTGTGGCATATCAAGACATCTGGGGCATTACGTGGGATACTCGACACGGATTGTATCCACTGGTAGCACCGGAGAACAGAGTCAGAACTGGAAGAGAAGCAGTGGAATTTGTTGTAGACTAGATTTATCATATTCGAGAATCCGAACAAAGGGGATCTTTCTTATCAAAAGCTAAGTGCCATTTTTCTTATTAGTATATGTTTAGATTGCCCTTAGAAATAGATTTTGTCTAAATTTGGTACGTTAGCCTGAGTAAAATCAGCCTTAAAACCCGTAGGGGTAAAAGACGTAATTTAGATGAAAAGCTATATTATACGTTTAGGATAGTGATTGATTTGTTTGTATAAACGTCATATCCGTTGTTGCTTGGTTACTTCGTGACGTTATTAATGTGTGCCATATTGTCATATCCCAACCCATAGCGATAGTCTCATTTAATTATTTCATTTGTGTATATTATTTTATATTATTTAGTTTTATTAATTTAATTAGATCTGTATTTTTTTTCACTTAATGATAGAAAGTACAGGTAGGATTCTTTTATTGTGAATCAGACTAAAATACATTTTAGTTTGAGCGGTTAAAATCAAACGACAAATATGATTTTGCCATGAGAATAATGCCGAAACTGGCATAGTAATAGTAGTCAAACATTGTCGTCTGCCTAATTTTAGATTCACAAATTTTTGTACATTTCATTTGTACATCTACTGATCTAGACTCTAATTTTGAATATTAATTGGAAAGATGAATGAACTTTTTTATGAAGGTAGTAAATTCTAGATGTATATATCTTGTTAAAGATATATTTGATATTGTATGAAAATATTTATTTCATATGGTTAAATAAAACCATAATGTCTGGATTAGATCTACAGTAACTTACGTTTATCGAACAAGTTAAGCTCATTCGCCGACATTTTTATGTTTGAATTTGTGTATCTCCGTAAAAATTAGACCTAGAAAAAAACTGATTATATCTATGAACTCCTCATCCATTTTTCTTAAAAAGTAGACATGTTTTATTCTATTACTACTCAAAGTTAAACTTATATTTGATGTTAAAGTGAGTCAGGTCGATGATTTCAAAAGCTTAAATTATCGAACACTTTTTTACCTTTATCTTATCTTATCGAACATATTAAGAACTTATCGAACACATGAGAAGTATGGTGTTTTAAAAGCGTTATAATCTTAAAATTTTGTGAAAAGTATGGTGTTTCAAAAGTGTTATAATCTATATTTTTTAAAATTTATATCATGTCATTTACTTTTTACGCCATGTCAAGACAGACAGATTTTAGTCATTTCCACATGGTCCACATCGAAGGAATCTATAATCTATCACTGATCAGCTCTGCTTAGAAACTGACGGTGCTAAGGCTAAGCCCAGTAATGCATTACCGTAGTACTTATTTAGGTCTAAGCTATTTTGAGACATAAGGCCATTAATAAATTAAATCCAGATATTATCTATTTGAGGGAGAGCCTAATAAGCTTTGGTAGCCAATAGATAATTCTCCCCAAGTCATTGCAGGACACAACAGTTTACTTGGTTGACCTCAAAACAAAACATACGGTACGCTGCCCTACGTAACTAGCCGCCGATCTAGCACGCTCAGTGTATGTAACAGCCCAAAAGTCAGTGCTAGATATTTTTCGATCTGGGCGGGGAAAGGGGGGGGGTGCTGAAAAGCTATGGTAGCTTGCGAGCTGTGTTACCTATAGATGTAGATAGATCCGCCCTCCCTAAACCACCTGGTTGACCAAAAAAAAAACACCGTATTTTAGAGCACGCTTAGTATTTGTCACACACACACAAACAACATATCTATATATCTATCACGCCTAGTGTTTGTGACCTAATTAGCGGCTTGACCGTAGGTATTCGAATGATGGCTCCTCCCCCTTTCCCCTCAACATTGTTCTTACTACAACTTGAACAATGTTTTGGGGCTGCGTTGGTGGCCTGGTTTACACCTGTGTGTTGGGCTGTCACTGACCTTTTTTTTTTTGTTGTGTGTTAGTCTGGTGGCTGCGTTTGGATTGAGTCTTGAAATTTACGTTGTTACTTTGCACTGAAAAAGTGTGAATGTTGGAGAGTGGAATTGCGTAAGAAGAAAGCGCGGGTAAGGGGGTGTAGGCAGAATAAGAGAGTGGTTAAATGTGTTATTGTTATTATTTTGAGTATTTGTGATGTTTCAAAGAAGTGTCTTTGTAGCGCATTATGAGCTTTATCATACTTTATGGTATATGGTACTTTATATATAATTTTTTTAGACCCTGCACAACACGTCTAGATCGAGAAGCACAACTGACTATTTATTTTAGGCTGACGTCACATTTTAATGGTCGATCAATTATTGATGATCTCTTGATACAGTGTCTCTCCCCCTCCCCCCATTTTTTTTTTACCTACCAAAGACATTTTTATTTCAAAATACCATATCTATATTCTATACCTCCCCCTTAGCCCTTTCGTTTTATTAATATCTCTTCACATCAAGCACATGCGCTAGGTATTGGTTTATAAAACATAATTCAGAAGTTAATAGAATGGGGCATCTGAAAAAAAAAACACAACTGGATATATTCTAAATTCATTGTTCCTGTGTTATATTGTATATACCTTGCACCTATGGTAGCACAACGATGATAATAGCATCAAACTATATGTGTCATAAAATCAAGCTTTTAAAATGGGTACAATTAGTGCATATCGATGTAAATCTATTTACTTAGAAAAATATAGCACATTTACGGTAAACCACAAATAGCTGATACAAATTGTAACACATGGGTAATTTATATATGTACTTTGCATTACATTATTTAAAAAAATAACAATTAAAAAATATATAATTTAAATATTTTGTGTTCTTTGGGTTATATCCCTTTGATGTTTATTTTTAACATTAAAATGGCGTTCGATATCTTACGAAGCTGAGATTGCTTATATAAAAACTGCTATTATCGAACACCACCTTTTTAAACCTCAATTTTCATGTTTAGGTAGCAAAGGACACTTTCAAGAAAATTGTTGCAAATATTTCTCAGCCTAATTAGAAGCGTATTATATAGGTTTTGTTGAGCTGAACATCATTGGCATTAAAAAATACCCTTAACCCGAGACTCACTTCACTCTTCCCAAGAGGTAAAAAAAAAGTGAAATTTTTATACCAATATTACCAATGCACTTTGAATATAAGTAAAAAAATTATCCTCGGGTGAAAATGAAACTAAATATAACTAAACTATAAAGAAATGGACGATGCACAATAGGAATGGACTAGTTTCGTCATAATCATCGAAATAAAGGAGAATTTTTAAAAAATACAATGGGGTGTTCGATAAGTACCTTAAAACGAAAGTGTTCGATAGATGTAAGTTACTCTAGATCTATAATCTATCTTATCTACTCTAGACAGTCTAGAAACTTCAGTCAAATCAATTTTGAAATTGATCATAGATGAGATCTAGATCTGGTTATTCATACTCATAGTCATAGTGATCTTGATAAATGTAGATCTAAATGGTACTATTATATATACTATAATATACGAAATTTAAATTTGTGTGATACTAGATCTAATATACAGATCTGAATATAACTCAGACTAGATTTACACATTTACTGAATCTATAGAGACATAACACTTAAAACTTGTATAAAAGTGTGTAAAAACTTAAATATAAAATAAGTTTAAAGTATAGCCATAACCAATATAGGCTAAGTAAAAATATATATAAAATAGAAAACACAATGGCTACATCATCATATGTGGACCTTAAGGAGGTTAAGGAAACAGCTATGCAGGATGGAAAGGCCATGGAGTTAAAAGGAAAGGATTTAGCAGCTTATGTACAGCTAGTTGTGAGGGAAGAAATGGAACGTCAAAGACAAGAGATAGAAAGACAAGAAGAACGTCAAAGACAAGAGATAGAGAGACAAGAAAGGATCAGAAAGGAAGAATATGAGAAGCAAAAAGAGGACCAAGAAAGGCAAGACAAAGAGAGAGAAAAAACTAGAGAGCATGAAGCTAAAATGGAGAAGATGAGATTAGATGCAGCACAAGCCAGAGCTCAAACTGAACAAGGAAATAACACAAATAACTCAAATAATATTACCACACAAAGAGACAACCCTAATTCGCAAACATGGCTAAAGAGAAAGATACAAAGTTTTGATGAACAGAAGGATGACATTGGTGATTTTCTGAAAAGATATGAGGCAAAAATGTCTACATTTAATATGCCAGAAGAAGAATGGTCTGAAATACTGATAGACTTCATTCATGGTCAAGCTCTAACAATATGCCAAAACCATGATCATCATATTGATGATAGCTATCAAGTTTTGAAAAGAGATTTGTTGAATGCCTATGGTCATAATGCCACAACTTTCAGAAAGAAATACTTTGAAAATATACCATCAGTAGATATAGAACCTCAAACTACCATTAATATGGAGAAAGATTTTTTTAATAAATGGGTAAAACTAGAAAAAGTAGGAAACTCTTATGAGGGATTAAAAAATTTCATTCTGTTAGATAACTTTATTAACAAATGTGATCCCCAACTTCAATCATTTATTAAAGAGAGAAATTCTAAATGTTTAGATGAAGTAACAGAAATAATGAGAATTTATAAAAATGCTTATCCAACTAATCCATTCTCTACTAAAGATAAGAATAAGGTAGATTTAATAGGATACACAAGTGAAAAAAAAGTTAGAAATAATGATAGATATTCTAGAGAAACTGAAGATAGGTTTGAAAATAGAAATAGAGATAGAAATGCAAGATCAAAATCTAGGGATAATCATTATGAGGAAATAACTTGTTTCAATTGCAATAAGAAAGGTCACATAGCTTCCCATTGCAAAAAAACAACATACTATAGAACAAATGATAGGAACTCATATAAGGATAGAAATCAAAACAGAAGCAGTAGTAAACATAGGGATAGGAATCAAACAAGCAGAGTTTACTATACTAATGAAAATCAGGATAGAGATTATAGTGATGAGGATAGTGATATTGAGCAATTAAATTATGTTAACACTATAGAAGAAATTAATATGGTTGAGGGAAAGGGAAATACTTTTAAACTATTCAAAGGTCTAGTAAATGGAAAATCTATAAATTTTATCAGGGACACAGCATGCACAACAATTGCAATTCATTCAAAATTTGTAGAACCATGGTGTTATTTAGATTACATGAAAAAGGTTAGATTATTAGATGGCAGTATTAAGAAATTTAAGGCTTGTAGAATTTTTATTAAGACACCTTTTTTCACTGGTTACTGTAATGCTGTAGCAATACCTAGTTTGACACAGGATATGTTATTGGGTAACATTAGAGGAATTAGGTCTTGTACCATGAGGGACATTAACAGATGGCAAAACAAATATGAACATTTATTGAACAGAAATGTGTTAAACAGAAATACTAGACAATACAATAGACATATGAACTCATACAATGGAAGAAACATGACTTGTTATAATTGTCATAAACAAGGACATTTTGCTAGAGAATGTTGGAATAGGTTCCATACCAATCAGAAGATAGCGAGTTCTAGTTGTAGATTTGGTGGAAGAATTAACCAAAGTAGAAACAAATACAATGATCATAGATCAAATGGGTACAGAACTTATGATAAACAAAATGACAGGACAAGATATGATGTAAAATAAATAAGTATTCTGGATATGGAATCAGGTTTAAACTTGTCTATTGAAGTTTATAATATGGAACAAAAGAATTTTAAATTAAAGTATTTAAGTTGATTAATGAAATATTTGACTATAATGATAATGAGTAGATTCTATGATGGGACATTCCATAGAATAGTAATAATATGTTTGAAACTTTTAAAGTTATAAAACTAAAGTGAAAGTACTGCTTGTATTTATTGAAATATGTATATTAATTATTGATTGATAATTTTAAATTTGGTATATGCTGTCTAGATTGACATACACTTACATATGGAAGTGATACTTGTAAATACTATATATATAGTACATTGCTGTTTGATATTATGTTGTAATATTAATTAACATGGCACAATCTAAATGTTAATGGAAAAGGGAGATAAGTAAATTTGATGTTAAGCATTTAAAAGTAAGTATGGATATTTTTTTGTGTGTGTATCATTTCATATATCATTGACAAAAGTTAGTTCGATGGAAAAGGGTGAGTATAAAAGAAAAATGGACAAAAGCGTATAAAAGGGTGGTAAGGAAAAGCTTATTGAATGTGGAAATAAAGTCTATAATTGTTTTTGAAATATTGTATTTAGTCAGATTACTGCCAGTGGAGAACATTTGTGAGAAGTGTATGACTTGCCCATGAGATGCCACATTGCTATGATGAACTGTTACTGTTTACCATAGAAGACGCATATTGAACGGGACTAGTGACGTTTGGGATATGTTGGGTTAGAGACCGGAAAATCAGTTAGCGATATAATCCTCCAGGGTAACGACGTGTTTAGTGACAGAGACTTTTACTGTGGCCTTTTCTTAGAATAAATACATGTTACATTGTTCTTCACCGTTGACTACATCTCTTTACTAGTTAAAACCGATGTGTTTGTTTTGTCTGGATTGTTGATCAACTACACGGAATACACAAGAACAATAACACCCAAACGCTTGCAGAGTACTTGGTTAAAATTCAACAGTCATCCATAGTTGACCTCAAGACAGCCTGAACAAGCAACATCACAATACATACGCCAAACATTCGGCTTTATATAATAGATTAACAGATAACAATCACTCTTTAAGTTGTATGAAGTGGTTTCTTGGCTTTAAAAGAAAGTATTTTCAACGTTGAGATATTAACATTTCTAAAGATAAAAAGTATTTTTAATAATCTCTATCTGTTACATTCCTAATGCTAAAAATATTTTTCATATTATTTTTATTACATTTCTAATGCTCAAATGTATTACTTTTTTTTTAAAAATCACAAGTTCTCCTTTCAAGGACAAGACGGGCCTCAAATGATTACAAGCAATCACCCCATACAAGTCATGCAGATTTTCAGACCTTACTGCTTGGACTCAGTTAGAAACTTGTATAGTTTCGGTGGAGTGGCGCTCTCTCTGTTGCTTCCAACAAATATGTACTTCAATTTTTACTCTTGGAGGTAAACATATAGATATTTATATAGCTCTTCCATCGCGTTCAAAGATGTGCACATTTTTCATTTCCAATGAACTCGCAGATGGCTGTAAAGTCCAATCCTCGCTTTAAAAAGCCAGTCACATGGATGGCATGGGTAAGTTGGGAGGAATTCAGACAAGCTTCTTCTCGCAGCCTTTCGTTTTCTCTGCGTTCTTTCATGCTGGGCGTTCTTCTTACCTTGTCGCTTGAGACTCCAACACTCATGACTTCACGCCATGAAGAGCTATCGAGAACTAGTGTTTCCAAGCCGTGAATGTCGTTATCACACTTTTTCAGAGAGCTCTTGGTCCCGCAAGGTTGTCACTGCCGGAATTGGTAATGGAAGTAAGCACGCCACTACCAATAAAAAGCTTCCTAGTGGAATGCGTCTCAAAAAGCCTCTGACAACCTGTCCAGCTCTTGGCGTTCACGTGTGTCTCAGATATTGAGTCCGGCGGAATTGTTTTCACTAACGAAGAAGGGGTGGAGGCGAGTAAATGGCGCCTAAGCCAGGACGGGCTCTTTAGCCATGTCTGACTACCCGCCTAGGATAGGGGTCAGCAACCTTTTGAGTCGAAAGAGCCAAAAATTACAATTTACAATATTTTAAAGTTTTTAAAGAGCCAGAAAAGTTGTATTCTTGCCAGCTATAAATAATTCTCAAACAATGATTTTTTTGTATTGAGAAAAAAACGAAATAATATATAACTAGTGTTTTTCACAACAAATTAGATAATCTCTATCTATCTATCTATCTATCTATCTATCTATCTATCTATCTATCTATCTATCTATCTATCTATCTATCTATCTATCTATCTATCTATCTATCTATTTATCTATCTATTTATCTATCTATCTATCTATCTATCTGCATAATTAGATATTTTTTTTGGTAACAACTAAAGCAATGAAACATTTACTTTTACTTCACTAACAAACAATGGAGCAAACACATTAAGTGGGAGCGTTGGCTTTGTATGGTTTTAGAAAGTGCACTCTTTTGTATTGGGTGGACTCAAAGGCGTCTAAAGATCCTAAAATGAAAAATCCCAATCTTCAGAAGGATTCGAAACTTGGACCCCTGGTGTGGAAGAAAAGCTCCTAACCGATCAGCCACCGCGCCTCCTTGTACGCTTCTGAGCACCAAAAAGAAAAAAAAAAATCCAGTGCAAGTTCGGAGTTTTAACCATGTAATCAGAATTCTGGGGAAGTGTTGGCTTATTTCTAATTCTTTTATAGTGGATCTCAAGTTTTGTAAGAAATATTTACACTGTTCTTATTAAAGCACTCAGTATTCATTCATTTCAAATCATTTTTATATTTTTTTCCCAGCATACCGATTCCGGGATGGTTAGCGACTATGGTCATTATTAAACAGATTGGTGTCCAAGTCGAAGTGTTAGATGAAAAGCAAACCACTATGTAAGTCAGTGATTATTATTTTTGTTTTGTTTTGTTTTTTATTTGGCCCGTTGCTATCCAACTTCGCTAAAAAAAAATCAGACCACATTACATGAACTACGAGTCTGCTCAATTAACCTCCTACATGTCTTGCAAGGTAATATATTTTCTTTAACAGATAGATAATTAGAAAAAACTATGACAAGTCGTTGTTTTTATGTCTGATTCAGGAAACCCGTTCGATGCTATAAAGGCCAAAAAATGTAATATATTTTGCATGAAAGGATGCTCCATTAGGATTGAAGATAATTAACTTCTTAGTCCAAACCACCCCAGGGATGGCAGAGGACGAAAGCGTGTGGGGTTCAAACCAGGGACCACTGAGACACCGAAAGACAGTCTAGCGAGGTCACTAGGGAGAAAGAGCATAGAGAAAAAAGTTTTCGCTTGCGCAACACCAGTCAGATATAGATATGGTCACCAGACCTAAAAAGTCTTGAAACCAGCGATTAAAAGAAAAGGATATTGTTAAATATTATAAACATATTTTTTTATTTTGTTTTATTATAGCTTTTATATAGCGCTACTGTCATGCTTATAGCATGCTCAGAGCGCTTTTGGTGCAATCTCATTTGTGGACCAGTGGGGTAAAGGGGTATCTAGGAGTTGGTTTTCCATGCTGCCTTTAGGCGCTCAGTCGGGTGTCGAACCTCGAGCCCCCTTCTAGGTAGCCAAGCCAAACCAAGTTCAAGCATACTTGGCCTCTCGACCACGCTTCCCACCATATGGAAATAGGAACCAATTATCTTTACTGCTGGGCTAAAGGCTTTAACGGCCCAACCATTTTCGCCTGGGACCTTAATTTAAAACATTACAAAACAAACTGTAGATATGCTTAATGTGTGCAATAAGTTCTGCACCTTGATAGGGCCGGATTTATGAATAGGTAACACAAGTCGAACCTGTCGTGTCTTTGTAAAGTTCCCCTTTCAGACCTTTGGATCAACAGGGCAGATGATATTAAGATCATCTGTTTCTTTGGACAAAGGTTCACGAGAAGGGTGATATGTGGTCAACACAACAAACAAACCGTCTTTACTTTTCCTTAACCTTATTAGAGGGGAGGACTCAGGAGCGCTCTAAAGTACTGAAATTCAAAATTCAAGTCTTCAAGATTCAAACCCAGGACCCCAGGTTTGGAAGCAAAACACTTTACCATTGAGTCAACGCTCGTCCCCCCCCCCTCCCCCAGGTATAAATTAGGGCCTCAAGAAATATTAGCCCTGACATATAATATGTGGACCCCAATATCTCAAACATCTTGTGGACTTTTCAAGTCTCAATAAAGCACAGCAGCTGCCTTACTTATAGAGAATTCATTTACTGAAACAGTCGATGAATCTATATAACCTTAAATGACCATGATACATTTTCCTGTCCATGAGAATCGTTATAGAAGGCCTTGACACTGACCTGCGCCGTCACAACCTCTGGTTACTTTAGATCAATAGCTCTTTGCCACATCACAGGCAATGACTTTAGACTCGTGACGAGGCAAGTGTCACGCGCCGAATGGAAAGGGATGTGTGTTTAATTAGAATAAATTAATTATTAAAATAGTTTAGTTTTGTTGACGTTAGGTCTAGAGGTTTTTAACGCCACCATAGACCAGCGTGCGTTACAGATCGGAAACAGAACACACATGTAGCATTTAATAGAGAATAGAATCCCTTTAGTTATCAAGATAAAAATGTTTAATTTAAATAAAGATAAAAGAGAGAGGGATTATAAAGATGAGGAGTATAATAATACATCCTAAAATAACTTATCTATAAGTAAACATAAATCATCCTACTGACTGCTGACTGTATAAATGTGTGAGTGTCCTATTGTTCGTATGGCTTAGCTCTTAGATTCCTGGATTCGGTGGATGTCTCAGAAGCTTATCTTTCTGCCTTGGTGCTGTAGGCTGTTTTAGTCTGCTAGCATGAGCATCAGCTTGGTAGGTTTCAGCTCCAGCCGAAATGCTGCAGTTGAATTAGTACTGGCCGCATTAATGTGTCCTGAAAGTGGGAGTGACACAGCAGGGGTGGGAGCAAAATCAACAATGATTAGGCAAGTACGGGTGCTAAGAATGGGCTTCAGGTATAGAACTTACTTATCTCTCCTAAGCGCAGTCTGAATGCGTTAGAAAAATCATCAAGGCGATCAGCCGAGATAATAGAAATAAAATAAGATGTACAAATGTATACAAGCGTGCTTCAATGATTAATTGAGCAAAGTAGCAATAATATGGTGGACATAGGTTAATGCAATGTATAAACATGTACACATGAAATGATTATGTTTCTTACTCACGACAATGAGAAATACACATAATGCACATGTTAAATACAAATAAAATTAAGAAAATCCAAATTACAATGGGCAGGGCACGTATCTCGTATGGGTGACGAACGTATGCCAAAGGCAGTCTTTTTTTTTTTTTTTGGTGACATTAAAGGTGGTCGACGTAACAGAGGCACCCCACGGAAACGTTTCAAAGACCAGATTAGGCGTCAATTCGCCTTAGCTGACATAAAATAGAGCACCTGGTATTGTGCTGTCTCGGAACGAGACAGCTGGATGTCACTCACAAATGCCGCGGGATACACATTGTAGACGAAGAGAAAACTCTGTTGCTGAGGACAGACGCAGACAGCGAAAAGAAAATCTAAATCGATCACCTGCGAACAATGGTTATTCTTACCCTGCAAAATATGTAGCTCACACCTGGGGCTGCGCAGCCAAGGGAAATGCTGCATTCCTCACTAATTGTCGGACTCGAAGGCAAACCTTGTTATTATATTTTCAAATAATTGTCTAGAAATTAAAAGAAATTAGAAACTTAATTGAATGTGTGGTTGAAATAAAGTAAAAAAAGTGGAATATTAAAAGACGTGAGAACAATTTATCTGGATTGGAAAACAAGGGCATCCGGTAACAAACACATTTGACTAAGAAGTCTTTGCTATGAATAATATATAAAGAAAAACATTGGATGGATATATTGCACGGACTGTTTCTACATAAGAAGAATATTTGACATTTTGTGACCATATATTCAACGAATCTTTATTCAATAAAGAATTTCCAAAAGATGATGGAAATGGTGTGTAACCATAACCCATAGCTGAAAGTACACCTGTAATGTTAAAAAGTTTATAAATGTTTTGGGTCCAACCAGCTCTAATGGGTACCTGACATTAGTTGGGGAAAAGTAAAGAATATTTGACATTTTGTGACCATATATTCAACGAATCTTTATTCAATAAAGAATTTCCAAAAGATGATGGAAATGGTGTGTAACCATAAACCATAGCTGAAAGTACACCTGTAATGTTAAAAAGTTTATAAATGTTTTGGGTCCAACCAGCTCTAATGGGTACCTGACATTAGTTGGGGAAAAGTAAAGGCGGTTGTTTGTTGTGCTAGCCACACAAAACCCTCGTTAACCGTAAGCCACAGAAACAGATGACCTATAGACCAGAAGGTCTGAAAAGGGAAACTTTTAACTGTTTGCAGGTCATTTTTTAAAATATGTATTTTAAATGTTTTTATTGTTTTCCATTTGGACAGCAATAGTACTACCTGGAAAGCGGGAAAAGAACCTTGGCTAGTCGGTGAATTCAAGATCCGCAAACAATACCAAGCTTCATCCGAATCGCTATTTGGTTGTTATGTTTTTGGCATTGATGCCAGGATAACTTACATGCATATGGCTGGGTATTCATTGGTATGTTCAAATGGCAGGGCCGGATTTAAGTAAGCGGAGGCCCTTAGGGCAGGAATTATTATTATTATTATTATTATACGTTTGAGTTTGACCAGAGTAGGGCCCTGGGTTGACGCACTGCTGTCAATCAATCCGTAGCTCTACATGTATATATTACGTGCCCGCTCGAAACATTCTTTTCACCACGACAACGTTGCCTTTCGTAAGGCGTAAAATATAAAAATTTAATATAGGCCTAAAACAATACGAGAAAAATTGTTCAGAAATAAAAACAAACAAAAATGTTTCGAAACCAAAACACTAAAAAAAATGTTTTTTAAAAACAATAACAATACTAAAATTTTCTGATCCCCAAATATCTGTTATAGTTTTTTCTTCTATTGTGCGAAGGCCCCTCTCATCGGAACCCCGGGTACAGTAGCTCTGCCTACTCTCCCGTAAATTCGGCCCTGACAGATGCACTTTGTCACTAAAACTTAAAATGCTTGAAAGATTGCCTATCAGTTGTTTTTTTTTTTTTTTATCATATACATTTTCGATGTTTCTTCAATAGAAACAATTAATATGTTTTACACATGTCCATGTGTTTACTTAGCATGTGTCCAAGTGTTTCTCTAGCGTGTGTCTATGTGTTAACCTAGCATGTGTCCAAGTGTTTTTATAGCGTGTGTCCATGTGTAAACTTAGCATGTGTCCAAGTGTTTCTCTAGCGTGTGTCCATGTGTTTACTTAGCATGTGTCCAAGTGTTTTTCTAGCGTGTGTCCATGTGTTTACTTAGCATGTGTCCAAGTGTTTTTCTAGCGTGTGTCTATGTGTTAACCTAGCATCTGTCCAAGTGTTTTTCTAGTGTGTTTCTTTGTGTTATTCTAGCATGTGTCCAAGTGTTTTTCTAGCGTGTGTCCATGTGTTAACTTAGCATGTGTCCAAGTGTTTCTCTAGCGTGTGTCCATGTGTTAACCTAGCATGTTTCCAAGTGTTTTTCTAGCGTGTGTCTATGTGTTAACCTAGCATGTGTCAGAGTGTTTTCATAGCGTGTGTCCATGTGTAAACTTAGCATGTGTCCAAGTGTTTCTCTAGCGTGTGTCTATGTGTTAACTTAGCATGTGTCCAAGTGTTTTTCTAGCGTGTGTCTATGTGTTAACCTAGCATGTGTCCAAGTGTTTTTCTAGCATGTTTCTTTGTGTTATTCTAGCATGTGTCCAAGTGTTTTTCTAGCGTGTGTCCATGTGTAAACTTAGCATGTGTCCAATAATTAAATAACAAACTTACCAAAAAAAAAAAAAAACGGAAAAATATCACTTGTTCTGCGCATGATAAATTAACAGAACCACTCACACGAAACATAGACATGTCTCATTTTTTGTTAAGGACATAATACAATGAACGTAAATAGCATGACCAAAACTGTTCGCGCCAAAACGTCCCTTGCGACAAAACGGCTGCGCCAAAACAACATTCGCGCTAAAATTGCTGCGCCAAAAACGGCCGCTCCAAAATGTCCTGCTTCATAATTTCCAGACACTAGTTCAAACACAAGTTAGAGTTAGGTTTAACAGTTAACTGGACATGGTTTAGATATACACGCTGTCACGTAATGTGAAGAAGCTGTCTATTTTTTAGATTGAATATTTTGCATCGCAAGTTTATGGCTATATGACTATATGTTACTAACAAGTAATCTATAATATAAAGCAGAAAGTAAGGTGTATATATGCATGCATGTTACGCATGGAAATCAAAACCATTTCATCAATCTTGATGAAACATGGCATAAATTTTCCTTGAGTTCTAACTGGAACCGTAACGTTTGTATAGTAGACCTAAAGCAAACTAAAGAACCTCAAAAAAAAAAGGCCAACTCTAGACCATATTTATCATGTTTACATAAAATAAGATCGAAAGGATCTAGATCTAATATTTAAAACTATACTTTGCACATATGCTTTTTGATTTGTCACATGAAAATACACAATATTGTTTATTGATTTCATTATTTAATAAAAATTAACCTTTAAATCTGCGTTTCAAAAGCATTTTTTACATAAATTCGTTCCTTATATCTGCGTATTTCAACGTTCTGACGTACTTAATAATACCATTCATTTAATAAGTCGGGTAAACCCGTTTTAATTGTACTTTCTATCCCATTCATTTTGCACTACTTTCATTTTTAATACATGTGAATGTATTGGCTTAATGGGTAAACCCATTTTTTGCAAACCTACTTTTATATTTTCAGAAGAAAAACTTAAAAGGAACGGTATCTATGTTTAATATACATCTAATCCACTGCATTAGCCCATCACTATATTTAGTAAATGTATTCAAATTAAATTCTATTGTTCATTAATGAAGTGTGTATTTCATTGTAGTAATTACAAGTGTTAGTATACATGTTTGGTTTACACTTTTAAAGAAGTCTCTCTGGCATCAGGATATAGTTTGAGTGTTCAAATAGTGTTGTAGTTCGTCTTCATATTAGAAATAGGACATCCGAAACGCATTGTCTGATCTAGACAAACTCATCGTAAATATCTATAGCAGCTTATCGTAACACCTTGACACTATAAACAGGTAATGACATAGCATTACACACTGGCTACGCCCGTCGATTTGGTTGAATGGTTTATTTGGAACTGAGCTTCCCATTCTTTTTCTTTTTTTTTTATTTAACGGACTAACGTTTGGTTGCCTTCTTTCTCTCTCTCTCTCTCTCTCTCTCTCTCTCTCTCTCTCTCTCTCTCCCTCTCTCTATCTTTCTTTTTCTTTTTATCTCTGTTTCTCTCTTTCTCTGTCTTTATCCATTTACCCAACCCTAATTAAATAGAACTACTCATTTAATGATATTGTTATTCTTTTAATTGATTCACGTATTGCCATCGACAATGAATACTAGTTCAAAAATTCATATTAATCTGAAAATAGGAAATGGGAGCGTGCCGAAGAATCCCTTCTGACGGACAAACATACAGACAGACAGTTACATAAAGCTACAAGTTAATGTTTTCATTTAAAAGCTTTGTAGATGTGTTTATTCTCCCTAGAATGTTGAATGCAACACCAGTCAACCAGAGCCTTCTGATAACATCGACAATGATTGTGATGGGTTGATTGATGAAGAAGTTGAAGATGGCCGAGGTAAATATGTAAACTTTAATGTTTATTTTATAAATAAAATAAAATAATGTTCGATTGTTAAGAATTTTCATTATTAATTTAGAATCCACACGCTTGAACACTAAACTTAGCCACCATTAAAAGCATGTTCTTGAAAAGTGGATTTGGTTTAAACTTTGATCAGATCACTTTGTTTCCAGGTCAGGGCTTTATGGAAAGAGACTCTTGGCAACGCTTCTCAGCCTCTGCGGAGTGAACAAATGTTTGTAACAAAAAAAAAAAAAATACCAATAGAGAAACAAAATAGAACCTCGTTGGATGAAATGGAATAAAGCCCTAATTACTTGTCAAAGTCGACAAGTCTCTTAATGGGATCGTTTTCACACTGGTAGATATATAGTCATGGAAAATAAGAGTCTCCTTGGGGTGCTCGCTCTTCGAGCTGTCTGTTTTATCAGCAGATTGATATGAGTCAAGGAAAAAAAGGATGTATCGAATTAATATGTGCTTCAAACCGGTCAGAGATAAACAGATTTTTTTTTCAGGTCGGTGAGGTGTATCTTTCTTTTACCAAAAATTTTTTTTCTGAGAATTCTTTACTGTGATTCCAGAGAAGTCGCATATGTAACTCCAGAGAAACCTTGGATCCAATTCCAGAGACGTCTCATATTGTAATTCCAGAGAAGTCTCAAACTGTAAATCCAGTGAAGTCTCAAACTGTAAATCCAGAGAAGTCTCAAACTGTAAATCTTAGATGAAATCCCAGAGAAGTATCAAACGTTGTTTTCGAGAGGTCTCATGTGTTATCATGGGTACCCGCAGACATTTCTAAGGTTTGGCTCTAGTGCCACCTATAATTCTGAATCAGTCAAATTGTATAGCCAAATTTTTCACCATCAGATTCAGAGGCATTACTAGGGTAGGGGTAAGGGGTCAAAATTTGAAAATACCCCCCTGGGTAAACTGCTAATGTGTTACTCAGTGCCTACTTCTGAGTTGTCTTTTCCTTGTTACCAATTACTCATCCATTCTTGAACCAGTTGCCCGGATGTTGAGGCCTGTCTAACTTAAAATAGTGACCGCCCAACAGCACATCAGCTGTGTAATTGACATAATCAAAACCAGAAGTGACCGTGCTGAGGAATACTTCAAGAATGGCATCCTGAATATGGGGAGACGACTTACAAACTTGGTATTGAGCTGATGCTGCAATCAACAGACAAACCACTGGCTTGCATTTTGAGAGTTATTACAGAAGAAGTCTCAAAATGTAATTCCAGAAAATTCGCAAATGTAATGACGATCACTAAAAAAAAAACGAGATTTACTTTAAATTGCACAACGATGCTTATATTGAACATTGATACTGACCATTGGGAAGACTTAGCCTTAGACCGCACTAGTCGGAGAGTGACGGTGACCAAGAAAGATATAGACAGCGAGCAAACATATGGACTCAACTCTTGAAGTAAAGCGTGCCTCACAGGAAATGGCCAGCTTCTCTAACACCAATGCGAACGCCACTATGACCTGCAATATATGTGGATGGGAGTGTCTCTCTAAAGTAGAACTCAACAGCCATATGAAAAAGTGTTCTACGACTGAAGATGATGCTTTTATATTATTTCGTTAAAAATTGTCAGTATTTCAAATGGCATGAATTTTTAAATTGTTCTTTCTCTGGTTTGTTTGCAGACAGTGATCATGATTTTTTAGTGGACGAAGACATCAAGAAGAAAAGTAAGTTTTGACAGCTTTGGATAAATCTTATCTTATCTTATCTTATTATGGACGTTACTTTATGATGATGATTACGTCCTACGCATCATGCATTTAGTCATGCATATTAACCAATGACCTAAATTCTGCCAAGTCACATGTTTTCCTGGCTGGCTCAGGCAACCCATTCCATGCTCTAATAGCACTAGGGAAAAAGTAGTATTTGTACAAATTTGTCCTAGCATATGGGACGAGGAATGTGCCTTTATCTTTGTGTCTTTCTGAGTATTTTATTAAATTTTGTTTTTGAATTTGAAATGTGCCGAATTATTTCTGGGTCTTATAGACTAAATATGTTCAATGCTTTATTATTGCTAAGTTAATTTTCAGTTAGAGAGAAAGAAAGTTAGAGAAAAAGAAAGAAAGAAAGATAGAAAGTTAGAGAGAAAAAGAGAAATAAAGTTAGAGAGAAAGAAAAAAAGAAAGAAAGAAACAAAGAGAGAAAGAAAGAAAGTTAGAGAGAAAGAAAGAGAGTTAGAGAGAAAGAAAGAGAGTAAGCAGCCTTGCCTTTTTCTTGTCTAACTTTAAATGTATCTGTTAGCTTCTTACCACAGTGCTACCGTATTTAGATACTTTGATTACATATTTGAATTATACTCCTTGTATCGAGTAAATGGACATAAGCCGCATATAAGTTCAAGATTTATACAATACTAATGATAGCTTTATAATTTATGCATTCTTTGATTTCATGACTGACTAGTTAATGGCGAGTGGAGCAAGTGGGAAGGCTGGCAGTGTCACAATGACACACACCAGACAAGGGCACGGTAAGTGACTTGACTCAAAGAAACGATGTTTATATTCTTGTTGTATTTTTAGTGGCCCACTTATGTGAAACGATCAATTTGTGGAGTCGTTGCGTCCATTTTATTTTGGGTCTGTCATGCGTTGATCGTAAGACTTTAACCCCTGTTTAAAAATGAGATTACATCTTCGCAAGTGTTTTGCTTGAAATGGGTAAAAAAACAAACTTTTAAAATTTCAAGCAAATAATTTTTATAAAAATCCAAAACTATCAGTTTTTCTTCCAAAACATTTAAAAGGCTAAGTGGTAAAGCGCTTTGCTTCTGAGTCAGAGGGTCCCGGGTTCGAATCCTACAGAAGACCAGCTTATTTTGGGGGTCATTATTGGTGGAAAAGTAAAGTAAAGGTTGTTGTGCTAGTCACATGACACCCTCGTTAACCGTGGGCCATAGAAACAGATTATTCTTAGACCGCATTATCTGAGAGGGGGAACAAACATTTATCATTTGTAAAAACGCCTTCAATAAGTTTAGCCACAGTGGAATAGAAAGTGTGATAACTCTATTTAATAATTATTTATAATGCTTAGTATTTAAAGTATTGAGGCGCGGTGGTTAAGCGATAAAACGCTTGGCTTCCTAACAAAGGTACGGGATTTTTAATTTTGGGATCTTCGGGCACCTCTGAGTTGACCCAGCTCTTATGGGTACCTGACAATAATTGGCGAAAAGAAAAGGTGGTTTGTCAGTCGTTGTGCTGGCCACATGACATCCTCATTAACCGTGGGCCACAGAAACACATGACCTTTACATCATCTGCCTTATAGACCACAACACTGGCCTAGGATCTAGCTCAGTACCTCCAACTCCAACACTGGCCTAGGATCGAGCTCAGTACCTCCAGCTCCAACACTGGCCTAGGATCGAGCTCAGTACCTACAACGCCCACACTGGCCTAGGATCGAGCTCAGTACCTCCAACTCCAATACTGGCCTAGGATCGAGCTCAGTACCTCCAACTTCAACACTGGCCTAGGATCGAGCTCAGTACCTACTACTCCAACACTGGCTTAGGATCGAGCTCAGTACCTCCAACTCTAACACTGGCCTAGGATCGAGCTCAGTACCTACTACTCCAACACTGGCCTAGGATCGAGCTCAGTACCTCCAACTCCAACACTGGCCTAGGATCGAGCTCAGTACCTACAACTCCAACACTGGCCTAGGATCGAGCTCAGTACCTCCAACTCCAACACTGGCCTAGGATTGAGCTCAGTACCTACAACTCCAACACTGGCCTAGGATCGAGCTCAGTACCTCCAACTCTAACACTGGCCTAGGATTGAGCTCAGTACCTCCAACTCCAACACTGGCCTAGGATCGAGCTCAGTACCTCCAACTCCAACACTGGCCTAGGATCGAGCTCAGTACCTCCAACTATAACACTGGCCTAGGATCTAGCTCAGTACCTACAACTCCAACACTGGCCTAGGATCTAGCTCAGTACCTCCAACTCCAACACTGGCCTAGGATCGAGCTCAGTACCTCCAACTCCAACACTGGCCTAGGATCGAGCTCAGTACCTCCAGCTCCAACACTGGCCTAGGATCAAGCTCAGTACCTACAACGCCCACACTGGCCTAGGATCGAGCTCAGTACCTACAACTCCAACACTGGCCTAGGATCGAGCTCAGTACCTACAACTCCAACACTGGCCTAGGATCGAGCTCAGTACCTCCAACTACAACACTGGCCTAGGATCTAGCTCAGTACCTCCAACTACAACACTGGCCTAGGATCGAGCTCAGTACCTCCAACTACAACACTGGCCTAGGATCCAGCTCAGTACCTCCAACTACAACACTGGCCTAGGATCGAGCTCAGTACCTCCAGCTCCAACACTGGCCTAGGATCGAGCTCAGTACCTACAACGCCCACACTGGCCTAGGATCGAGCTCAGTACCTACAACTCCAACACTGGCCTAGGATCGAGCTCAGTACCTACAACTCCAACACTGGCCTAGGATCGAGCTCAGTACCTACAACTCAAACACTGGCACCCTAAAAACGAAATAAACACAAAACTCAACTTCTACTCTAAAATTAGAAACAGCGACAACCTTATATAACATACAATAAGAGATACCACAACGAAGTAACTCGCCCTAAAACGGGTCTCAAAAATCCTACTGAATAATAAGTCCAAGGAACTAGTACAGACTAATAATCTTTTACGGTTACAGACCAACACACCGTCGGTTTCAACTAAATTCAGAGAATGAACTGCCTCCTACAAAAAAAAATGACCAATAAATGTCACAGAACTTTGTGACAAAGCAAAAACAAAACAAAAATACAAGTAATACGAGTAGAAGGATAGAAAAAATATACAGAGTTGGAGCAAAGCAAAAGACACTTGTCCGAATTACGTGACCGTTAGGTCTTTATCCTGGTGATAAATCTATTTCGTTCGGATATTTGTCAAATAAATTACAGGCTATTTGTGTATATTTTTGAAATTTTAAGTTCAACCCTGATATAGGAGCCCATTTCCTAAAAAAAAAAAAGGTCTTCAGGTAAAGTCACTTTATTACAGAACTGTGCAGATAAAACTTAAGTATTTACAATAGTTTTCTATATCTTTATCTCAGCTAACAATTATATTTTTATGTCGATAGTTATTGTAACTCTCCTAAACCTCTTCTAATTTTTGAGATTTAAACGGGACGGACAAACGGACGGACGGACAGACAGGCCACACTAAACTAATAAAACTAAAAGGTGAAGTCACTTTATTACAGAAATGTACAGATAAAGTTAATTAAGTATTATCAAAAGAGTTGTGTATCTTTATCCCAGCTAATAATAGTATTTTCATGTCGATAGTTATTGCAACTCTCCTAAACCTGAACATGGTGGCAACATGTGTCAAGGAACGTCTAAAGAAAGTATATTTGTCAACATGTGTGGAGCAATAACGACACCGAAACCTAGTTAGTATAAAAGTAGATAATACTCATTTGCTAAAAGTGTAATTTATTTTATTTCCTTTTATTAATGCCATTTTTTTCATCTTCTTTCTTTTCTCACTGTCTTTTTATTTCTCTAGAGGGCGTGGTGGCCTAGCAATAATCATTTGTTTATAAACCAAAGGTTCTCTAGTTTGAATCTCTGGGGTTCATATGAAGTTCTACTGACACATACATTCAAGCAACCTTCAGATCCTCAGCATCAAAATTACAGCTTATAGATTGGATTTGGAGGTGCTACGGCGGAGTGGTATAGCGCTTGGCTTCTGAACCAAGAGCCCAGGATTCGAGTCCTGGTGAAGACTGAGATTGTTAATTTCTGAATCTTTAGAGTTTACCTTGCTCGAACGAGTATCTAACATAAATTGGGGAACAGTAAAGGATGTTGGTCGTTGTGGTAGCTACATGACATCTACGTTAACCGTGGTCCACAGAAATGTCTGAAAGGGAACTTTACTTTTTAAAATTTGGATTTGACCCAAGGTCTTGAATTGTGAAATAAATATGTCGACACAATGCTTCATATACAGTGACACATAATTAATTATTTTACAAGTTAACTTAAAACGTTTTTTCCTAAAAGACAATATCTCATTTATCAAGCTAAAGACATTATAAACGAACGGCTAATTTACTCTTAATTAGTAATGAAGAGTACAAAAAAAGAGACCAATTTTTATCATGCTCCAACCCCCCAGCCCGACTCCATTATTTCCAAAAAAATATTTTTTGTGCGGTTTAAGTTCATCTATCTAAGATCTGCTCCTGTATATTCCTCTGTCCACCCATCTCCCACAAGTTGGTGTTTTCTGTTTTGTCGTACCAGTGGACAAAAAAGAAAGTAAAGCTCCCCTTTCAGACATTGTGGTCTATAAGGCACATGACATAAAGGTCATCTGTTTCTGTGACCTACGGTTAATGAGGGTGTCATGTGGCCAGCACAACGACCAAAAAAAAAACGCCTTTACCTTTCCCGAACTAATGTCAGGTACCCATTTAAAGTGGGTGAACACAGAGGGGAAATATGATCCGAAATTCAAACTCTGGACCTTCGGTTCGGAAGCCAAGCTCTTTACCGCTCAGCCATCGCACTTCCATACCAGTGTATTTTCAATATGTAAAAACAAATCTGAAACCTCAACTCCATTTGCAGATTTTGGTGTTTGGAGTCAGTGGAGCGAGTGGGACTGTAGCATACCTTGTAGTGATGGAACTCAGCTCATTCAACGATTAAGGTAGATTTAAAATAAAATGTATTCACGTGCTTATGTAGTTTTAACATGACGAGTATTGAGATTTATTTATAGTCAAATGTAGACAATGTCTTTAATGGTGTTAAAGATTCTATTTCTCTGGGGTCATTCAGCAGTGTAAAGCTATACTGGTTCACTGACCCCGCTTCGATAGATACATTGGTCTACTGACCCACGATGTAATCTATACTGTTGCATTGACCAAATTCTATAATTTCTATATACTTAAGCTATGCTGGTTCACTATAATAAAACAGCTACATTTATGCAATGACCCACGGTGTCCTGCGTTGTAACGTTATAAAATTTGTTAAAGAAAATTAAGATTGTGACAAGACATCGGCATGGTCGTGTTATATGCGCTCTGGACTATCGTCACCAATAGTTTCGTGACAAAATATTTGCTTTCAAATTTGTCAAAAAAATGTATTATTAGTGCTAAAAGGAAAGAACTACGGGGTTTTGAGCTCAAATAGCTGCATATATTTTCTTCCCATGTTTTCTACTAGCGTATGTTCCGTACATATTCAAGAATTCGTTATGTTTTTTGAACTTTACTTTTGACTTCTCAAGACAATGTGTCACAGTGAACACAGCCTACGGACAACATTGTGCAGGAAAGAAGGGGGACATACGACCTTGCTCTTTATGTAAAGGTAACAAACGGTAGTCAACTTGTCTTATACACACACAGTATAGATATAGACAGACAGACAGATAGATAGATAGATAGATAGATAGATAGATAGATAGATAGATAGAGACAGACAGACAGACAGTTACATATATATAGACAGACAGACAGATAGATAGATAGATACATACATAGATAGAAAAATGGATAGATAGATAGATAGAGACAGACAGATAGATAGATAGAAATAGACAGACAGATGGATAGATAGATAGATGAATGGATAGATAGATAGATAGATAGATAGATATTATTACCGATACTTTTGCCTCTGAAATCGCCTAGCGGTTCAAATAGTAGCATATATAGCTTTTACCTAAACTAAATATTAAGCTACGTAGATTACGCCCATCCTTACATGATACCAACATCTTTTTAACAACTATTTTATAGATTTATAAATACTATATAGTGACTTTTAAATAATATTGTACACAGAGGGGCATTTTGAATGAATCTACCAAAAGAAACCAACTAAAAGAGACCAACTATCCAGAAAAAAATGGTTTTATTTTATATATATAGAAAAACAGTTTTGTTGTTATGGTTTTTCAACATTGTTTTTTGGTCTGGTACAGCTACATTTCGACTGAGCTCCAAGCATCGCTATGACAGATAGGCTGTTTTCATTCTAAGCTTCAAACAAAGTCACGATGTTTACCTGTCCAATTCATGATGGCTTGTGAAAAAGAAAGAATGATTGAAAATGGTAGACCCTAGTCTAACGACTGATGCCTGCCCCACAACTCTACTGTCACTACACCCCGGTCCCTCACTTTAGGGGGCCCCCCATAATAAGTGTTCGAATTTTTTTCTAAAATTTAAATATTAAAAAGTACGCCACTATCTCATGTCATGATGTCGAATGCCAGGGGCTTCTAAGCAGATTAAGTTCCTCGGGCCCTTAAATGATGGCCAATTCCTAGCTACTCTACTGTGGTGCCCCCACCAAATGTGGGAGATCTCTATGCCCCACCCTGTACATTGAGGTTAAGATAAAAAAAAAACACTAATTGTTATTTATTATGCAACACTTGATGTAAAAATCTGACACTTTCTGTGACCAGAAAACTCTGGTGGTGTATGTGCCTCCTTTCACTGGGGAGAAGCCTGTGAGAAAGAGTGCTACAATTGCCAAGATCCATGCTCTAAGCACGAAGGGATTTGCTCAGGCTGCAAGGCTGGTTACAAAAATTTCCTCAACGCCTGCGAAGAAGGTAAATCTACGTATAATTTAACAGTTGATCAACTATACCCAAAACATGGGGAACGCTTTGGGAGACAAGTCCTTGAGCTACTGAACCTTAGGCAGATTGCGTCGCTGATGATCCCAAACCGTATGAGATTTCCGCTCCATAAGTCACTTCAGTTACAATATATTCTTGGTGACAAAATCAAATCAAGGCCTAGATGGAAAAGAAAGAGTGATTGACAACTGGAGATGAACTGAAAGATGAAGGATTAGTTATGAGCGCTTATGATTCAATTCAATTGGCCTCCTTCAGTCGTAGAACGACTATGGTTCAACTCGAACACTTTTTCATATCGCTGTGGAACCCTATTTCGAGAGACAGTCCCGTCCACATATATTGCAGGTCAGGGTGGCTTTCGCTTTTGTGGTACAGGAGCTGGTCATTTTCCGTAAGGCATGCTTTTCTTCCAGAGTTGAGGCCCATGTTTGCTCCCTGTCCATAGCTTTCTTGGTCACCGTCTCTCTCTAACTAGTGCGGTCTAAGATTATATTTCATCTTAGGTCTTGTAAAATTTCCACTACTTCCGCCACGCATTTATAAAGTAATCCAAACGATATACCATAACCTGTTCTACTCTTATATTTGATGCCGTATGTTGAAGACAATGCTAACATTCTCAAAATAAACATAAACCGTTAAATCACAGCCATTTCTCTTATTATTGCAAGACATTTCACTCTTTTTTGTTTAGTAAATTTTTCATATAAACGAACATTAATTTGACTGATTCGTATGTTGTCAATTTGAAGCTAGGAGGTGGGAACTGCTGTGTGACCATAAATAATGCCAAGGCTTTCATCTCGATTCTACAAGCCAAACCCTAGTCGTTGCGACTGAAGTAGGCCAAAAACTACAGTAAAAAGCATTACAGTTTGCTCTTATTTTCACTTATGTAGTGAATTTACTAATGCCCATGGGCTATTTTAAACTTTCTATTTAGGCACTAGAAGGATCTAGGATAACCTCGTTTGACTTTAGGATCTGTAACAGCCCACAGGTCATGACGCCCGGTGTTCAGACTTTCTATAACTGTAAATAGACCTTGTTTTTAATAATTTAACTGTATAGAATTTAGCCCTTGTTACATAAAGGGAGAGAGATCCTTAATGGATTATGGGCACGATATGGCCTAAATTGTGCCGATGTGCCTAAACTCAAAGCTCAAAACTAAACTCGTACAAAACCAATATTGCCAGGCAGCATATGTGTTAGCCAGAAAAAGACAAAAGTGGCAGCCCAAAAGTGGTTTCCAGATCAGACATCTTTCCTGAAAGTTTCTTCATTTAAAGAGGTTTAAAGGAGCCAGTGTCTTGTGCAGGCCTCTTGATGGAGAATGAAGTTTTTAAAGTACATGGTCAGCATTCTCTGTTGACGTTCCCCAAGTGGAAATTTCACGTGTCTCAATTTTCAACTTCCGGAACATATTTTCTTTTATTTATTTGTGTCTGGTTCTGAGCTCATCTCGAAATTCTTTAATTGTAGGACAGCGTTGCTCAAACTGTCATGACCAAGTGAAGAGTGTAGGGGTGTGATGAGGTTTGTGTGTGTGTGTGTTTATATGGTGACGGTGGGAAGAGGTAAGCGATTGGTTGTGAATGATGCAAGATAGCTGGCATTGTCCTCACTTGGTCTAAGTAAGGTGAGACGACTCCAGAACGTCAGACTGAACGGTTATGTTATTGTAGTAAGTTAAATTTTGTTAAAGAATGTTTTTACTATAGTTTTACTCAGACTTAGGCTTAGGTCCTCCCACGTCGTTCGGAGCATTGAGAAGTAAGCCACAAAGGTCTGTCACTGGCAATGTCTGAAGCCTAAAGTCTAGCACACATTTATATATAGACATTTTTTATTACACGTTGATTTTGGTCTATATTATAAATAAAGTTCAATTTAGTATTGTTCACAAGGAAGTAGTGTTTCACGTTATTTGAAGTTTTGTTAGTTTAAATATATAACGCCTACAACGGTTTAGATTCTACCAGCGAATTGATGCTTTAAGTCAACGACCGGTAACAACAAGGGGTGAGGCGATGCCGGTCAATTTCTCTTTCAAAAGACTAAAAAAATGTAGTTTCATTGTAATTATAAGATAAGATAAGATAATTTTATTGGTCCAATCAAATGGAAATTCAGTTTGACTACAATGGACCATCTCAGTGTATCTACTGTAACAATAACAATGTCGAAGCAAATACAAACAACATTCACACACAAAACACATACACACTCACAACCAGCGCTTTATGAATTAAGACTTCTATGAACTTCTCGATGACAGCTGATGACACATCGCCGATTAGTCTCGAATTTCTTATCTAACAGGTATATTTGTTTTATTTAACGGATCCTTTATCTCATTAACTCAATTATTATATCTACCCATAGTATGCAGTACACACATACATGCGCCACACCCTTTTAATAGAACTCTATTTGCTTGCTGCTACAGCCTGTGGTTGGGATGAGTATGGTGAGGATTGCAAGTTCAGCTGTATGGAGAAGTGTGGGGCGGATTGTGGAGAGCGCATGTTCGGAACCTGTTTAGGTAAAACCATCCTTCTGTGTGTACAACTGTGTCTTATCAGATTAGCTCTTTCGGTCAATTTCCAACGCTTTTGTTAGGTGGTTTTGTTCTATAAATAAAATATAATCTTTTTTGGTAAAATTAAATAGGGAACTAATACAATTAAATTATAGCTTTTATTTGCCCTACTGTCATGCTTATAGCAAGATCAGATCGCTATGATCCAATCTCCTTGGTGGACCAGTGGGGGGGAGAGGGTTTTTCTTGCTGCCTTTAGGCGTTTCAGTAAACACAACTCTGCTCGAGTCGTATGTCGAAAAGAAAAGCCACACAGCAAAGTTTAAGCGTACTTAGCCTCTCGACCACGCTTCCACTGATAACTCAGTAAACTTATCTCTAATAGAACAACAAATATCATCATCATTTGTCACTTTCGTCGAATGGTTGCTGCAACAGTTTGACTTACCAAATCCCTCCACTTTCACTATTTCTAATCTGCAGCTGTTATAAGCAGGATATGAAGAGAGAAGCCGGTCCATTCTTTTATATTATCCAGCCAGCTTTTTCTTTGGGATGTAACTTTCTTCCTGCTCTTTCCACTGTGTCTTGAAGGATGACTTTTAATAGTGAGTCATGTATTACAATCTAATCAGCTCAGCTTTTGTCTTTTCACAGTATTGAGTTTCTTCTTGCCAGCCAGAGTGTTAACTTGTACAAGCACAAACTCATTTGTCTTCTGATACCCAGCACTATAAACATAAATAAATAATTCAAAAAAATCACTTGCATTTAGCCTAAACATAGATACACTATGGGATGTGTGGCTGAGAAGTCTAACTCACGTGGCTGCTGCGTTATCCATCTAGCAGGGGCAAGGAAGGGGCTAGAGTTCGAATCAAGACTTGAGCAGAGTTGTCTTAGTATAGCGCCTAAAGGGAGCACGAAAATATTTTCACAGTTATCTCCCCTACTCCGTATTGGTCCACACAAGAGATTAAAATTGCTATAAATATGAAAAAGGAATAGTATAGTCTGCAGAAGGAAACAATGAAAAAAAAAAGTATATATACAAGGTAAATAAGTATGTCTTATGTATATGGATATCGTGTTGATAGTTCTTACAAGAGATCTATCTATCTATCTATCTATCTATCTACTTATCTGTCTTTCTGTCTATCCATCTTCTCTCAATCTATCTTTTTATCTTTTTATTTTATTTTAATGATTTAAACCCACTTCACTAAACGAATAGCAACGTTTATGACATACTTATTGCCCCTGGTCCTTTGCTTCTCACAAAAAAAAAAGTAGGCGCCACGTTTTTCTTTGCCTGATCTTTTGAGTTACCTCCTTTTGAGTTACCTGCTTTTGAGTTACCTGCTTTTGAGTTACCTCCTTTTGAGTTACCTCCTTTTGAGTTACCTCCTTTTGGGTTACCTCCTTTTGAGTTACCTCCTTTTACTTGGACAACAATTTAACATGGATAAACTGTGTGACAGTGCTGAGTTGAAAGAGAGCTTCCACGTCAATGTCGGAGCCATTCCTTAAAGGACCGTTACATCAATATCGAGTTATGCAATGTTGGCTTGGTAAACTATAGGAAAATGGCGAAGTTTCCCTGTGTGCTCTGCCTTTGGCCTCGCATTTTAGTCCCTGAATGTTCCACACATATTAAGGCATTGACTTTGACCTTTTCAAGACAGGGTGTATTTTCTATTTCAATCAGGGTTACAAGCCTAGAGTTTTGCTCAACTCTGTTGACCATCAAACAATGCCTAGAGCTAGAACCATGATAACATTCTATAACATTCGTGACAGAGGCTATGTCAGCAAAAGACAAAAAAATTTACGTGATTATATCCAGTGCCGCCTTAAGTCACTGCAACCTATGCAGCCGCAGTGGGACCCCGCACTTTAATAAGCCCCGCTCTAATTCTATCTGTAAATTGTTTAATTAAACCATTATAACTTGCAATTCTGGGTTCCCGCACCTTCTGATTTTCCAGGAGATTTTTGGAATCTCCTGAAATTGCAAAATATACGAAGAGTCCAAGAAATCTTCTAAAATTATTAAAATCTCCTGAAAAATTATGTAAATCTTCTTAAAAATAGACAAAATTGTCAATTAAAGGTTTCAGTCAATGTGGTAAACGCCAATAGTACGCACGTTCAAAAGATTTTAATAATATATCTAGGACATTTTCGCATATTTTACGGTTTCGGGAGATTTCCAGGAGCTTCTGGTAAATCGACAGGAGTGAGAGGGAAATCTGTTTTAAGTTATAAAATGGTTTAATTTAATAATTTATACACCTTGAATTAGAGCGGGTCCTATGAAAGTGCGGGGCCCCCTGCGGTCGCATAGGTTGCAGTGGCCTAACGCCGGCCCTGCAAAATAGCGGCGTATTTTACGCCGCTTGTCGACTAGTGATTTTTATTACAGCTCCGACTGATGTGATAAACAAAGGCCGATAACTGTTGTTATAATCTTTTTCTTTTCAGCCTCTTTTAATGTCTTGTATATTCTGATGGTTTTATTTCTAATACTTCCTTTATTGACAATACTTCACGCCTTGTAAGTATCATTTTCATACACAACTTAAGAAATATAATAAATGTAATCTTTTTGCCAGATGGAACAGTGTTATTGTAAAATTAGCTAACCATTTCTTACCATTACATGCCAATAATGTAGTATTCTCATTTTTAATATAATAGCTCATCGACAAATGTAAAAGACATATAGTTTGTTTACTTATTACGTAAATAGATCACTAATCAGCTGAGTAAGTAACAAGCTAACTCGCTAAGAGTATATTTGTATATAGTTCATCCATAGTGGTTCGCTGATGACCATGTCAGGATGAGGTCTTTGTTGAATTAAATTACTGAATTATTATTAAATATTAATGTGTCTATGTATTACAGTAATTTTGAATTACAAATGTTTGTTTTATGTTAAAACGTGTAATATTTTAGGCTCAAGTTCAGCCAGACAGTCACACCATACACACTCTGTTATAGATAAATTAATAAACGAGATGTATGATGATTTATATAAAAAATTATGAATTTAATTTAAAGATAAATTTGCAAATGATAATGGCATCTGATCTATGAAATGATAAGCAAATATAAGTGCATACATTATGATATAAAAAATCACCTTAATTGTAGGGTTCAGTCTAATTGTCCACATAGACCTTCAAGACAACAAATGGTAATCCAAGTAGATCTAGCCTCTAGATCAGATACTGTTCACCGACGACTAATCTGGAACCTCATACTCATGAAAACAAACTTGAACCTCAGACACTGAGACAGACTAACTGAGATGAAGACCTCAGTCCTGTAGTCTAAAGCTGAAATCTTAATATTGAAACCTGAGACTAAAAACTAAGACTTGATTTTGATACTTAGTCTAACACTGAGACTTGACACTAAGTGTAACACTTAGACTGACACTGAGTCTAACACTGAGACTTGACACTGAGTCTAATACTGAGACTTGACACTGAGTCTAACACTGAGACTTGACACTAAGTGTAACACTTAGACTGACACTGAGTCTAACACTGAGACTTGACACTGAGTCTAACACTGAGACTTGACACTAAGTCTTATACTGAGACTTGACACTGAGTCTAACACTGAGACTTGACACTGAGTCTAACACTGAGACTTGACACTGAGTCTAACACTGAGACTTGACCCTTAGTCTAACAGTGAGACTTGATACTGAGTCTAACACTTAGACTGATACTAAGTGTAACACTTAGACTGACACTGAGTCTAACACTGAGACTTGACACTAAGTGTAACACTGAGACTTGACACTGAGTCTAACACTGAGACTTGACACTAAGTGTAACACTTAGACTGACACTGAGTCTAACACTGAGACTTGACACTGAGTCTAACACTGAGACTTGACACTGAGTCTAACACTGAGACTTGACACTGAGTCTAACACTGAGACTTGACACTGAGTCTAACACTGAGACTTGACACTGAGTCTAACACTGAGACTTGACACTGAGTCTAACACTGAGACTTGACCCTTAGTCTAACAGTGAGACTTGATACTGAGTCTAACACTTAGACTGATACTAAGTCTAACACTGAGACTTGACACTGAGTCTAACACTGAGACTTAACACTGAGTCTAACACTTAGACTGACACTGAATCCAACACTGAGACTTGAAACCAAGACTGAGACTAAGACCCTATAGAAAAAGAAAAGATTCTTCTAATCTTTTAGTCTAATTACAGAATTACAAATACGATCGAATCCAAATAGTAATAACTATATAATGAGAAAGTACAACTCAGTCTAAACAGGGGTAAACATAATCCTTTAGAACAGTGATGCTCAGCCTAATTCGACCTGCGGGCCATGTTTATTTCCGACACTCATGTTGCGGGCCACATGACCGAAAATGTACATAATCGAAATGAAATTGACCTAAAAGAATTTTATTAGAAACCAGTGTATCTAATACTTGCATTAATTTATAGGATATTAATAGGATATTAACTGGCTTCATTTCTCTCTTAAAATGTGAGCATCTTTGTAGCTAACTTTACCAACCACTAATTTTCTTGTCTCTTTTTGGTAAATGTTCCCATCTATCCTCCAATTTCTAGCCTTAGTTTAACAATCTTTTATTCGCGGCTCAAACCAAGAATGCCGTCATTTTTGTTTTATAAAGCCGTATAGATGTTGTTGTTTTTAAAACAGCTACAATTTACAAAAAAAAAACATGTTAGTTTATTATCATGTTCCAAAAAAAAATTAATTAAAGATCCGTTCAATTTTCCTGGTATGATTCTAAATTCAGAGTCAACTTGTAGTTTCTTCGGCTCTCTCATTTCATAAACCTACACATTTTAAATGGCATGGAACCATTTCATCAGAGAAAAAGTCAGGACCCTAACGTGGGTAAAGATACATTTTTCAACCTAATCTACACTTTATGCAGACGTTTCGGCGGGCTGGATAAAACCACATCGCGGGCCGGATCTGGCCCGCGGCCGTATTTTGGGCATCACTGCTTTAGAATATATCCAAGGCAAATGCTAAGGCTATCCAGTAACATAAGCACAAGGAGAAATTCAAGAGCTCCCAAAAACACGACTTGACTCTACAGTATGACGAAAGTCATACGCGCACTCCCTCTACGTCACACGGAATAATGACAAGTATCAAGGGGAGATCATTCCACTGCATAAAAACTAAATAGTCACTTAGATGACGTCATAAATAAGTGATGAACGCCGCGCTATTAATTAGAGAAATAATTCCACTATACATAGATAACTGCGACAGACCACTTTAGTCATCCAGGTGGCTTTGGGCTTTGCATTGAGGTTTTGTGCTTCCTCACGTGGCTGGTGAGACCTATGTGAGCCCGGAATGTATGTGAATGTATTATGTATATACTAGTCCATTAAAGGTATGCCAATGCATTTTGTTTTGAAACAGAACAAAGCACAAACAATCATTGATAGTGGACGAACAGTCCGATTACGCAAAGTTCTCTAGTACAACATCTGGGACAACTTCGTCTTTGACTGGTTTAAACAAGCACAGCCCAAATAAGCCTAGCTCAACCGATATTGACCCAATTCAACCAATCGAAACCGAACCCAACATACCCGAATCCAATAAAGCCGAACCTAAACAACGCAAATCCAGTAAAACGGAACCAAACCAACCCGAACCCCAACAACGCAAATCCAGCAAATTGGAATCAAACCAACCCGAACCCCAACAACGCAAATCCAGCAAATCAGAACCAAACCAACCCGAACCCAAACAACGCAAATCCAGCAAAACGGAACCAAACCAACAAGAACCCAAACAAGGCAAATCCAGCAAAACGGAACCAAACCAACCTGAACCCAAACAAGGCAAATCTAGCAAAACAGAACCCAACCAACTCAAATCCATCAAAATGGAACCAATTCAACCCGAACCCAAACAACGCAAATCCAGCAAAGCGGAACCCATCCAACGCAAATCCATCAAATCGGAACCAAACCAACCCGAAACAACGCAACTAACCCAACCCCAACAAAATTGAACCCATTCAACTTAAATTCAGATCACAAGCAAGGTAAGTACATAGGTTTTCATTTAAAAATACGAAACAACCTTTTAATATGAGCCCCAAGGATCAGAGGCGTAGTGATGGTGGCAGAAGTGCATGATGCACCAACTCCATTCTCAATGTGTGCCACATGCAGATATGCTCCAAAATAGTACAAATTATTATAGATATCAAATTAGGTAGTACATTCTATTTTTTTTTTGTGTTACATTATTATAAATATTTTTTAATTTAAAAATTTCATGAAATGGAGGTGGGGGGGGGGGGGGCGCCAATAAAGTTTTTTGCAAACTACACCTCTGCCAAGGATTAACCCTTTAACTCCATGAAAAGAAATATGTAAATATTACATTTTGTCCATTAGCCAGTAACTTAACAGGGTTCCTCAAAATGTGATGGAATTTTTTTTTTTAGTAGAACAAAATAACTGTTGAATGTGCATTTAGTTCATATTGTAGTCGAATTTAAATGTAATAAAAGTGACACTATGGCCAGTGGCGTAGCTAGGGTGGGAGAGGAAGGGGGAAGAATTTGAAAATCCCCCCAGACCCCACTTAAAGAGGGGCCCGAAAATGAGTATTTTTTACATAAAAATATAAATATTATGCAAAATGAATGGGCCCCCAAAGAAGTCAAGACCCCGAGCCCCCAAACGATGACAAAATCCTAGCTACGCCTCTGTCCTCTAAAAAGGGGATTAATTCATAGCATTTTTTTAAGAACACACCATCTGCCCAAGGTCTGAAAGGGGTACTTTACGTTTTTAAATGTCGGGAAAATGAATTCCCTAATTATAGAATGAAAATAAAGAAAAAAAAAAAAAAAGCTTACAGCGCTTCCGAGACTCTATATCTTTTATTAAGGCGTTTGTGACTGAGATGTTTCTGTTTTGTATATTATATCGACTCACAAGTCCCTTTAGTCAATATGAATGATTATTCGACAAACTAATATCGGTATTGAATACTATTAGAAATGGTCCACCCAGACAGGTAAAAAGGTAGGTTTCAATATTTTCTGAAAAAAACATCACAATGAAATTCTGTCAAAGGTAAATTACAGAGAAAAATGGAGAAAGAAGTTTGACAGATCCTGTGTGGTGCCCCAAAGGTCTAGCAATATAACGTAGGGAACAGTCCACAACATGTCTTGTCCTAAGCAATACGGAACTGGGACTCTTTCTCTAAGCCATTTTCGTTCTAATTTTTTAAATGCACCATGACATCAATATGGAAATCCCCGATTATTTCATACTTCTGCTGGTCCAATTATTAAGTCACTGCACTGGCTTGAGGGCTTAAATGTCAATGTTTGAGTTCAGGAATGGCTTCACAATGAATTATTTCAATCTTCATAGTTAGATTGGACTAAAAGCAATAGTAATAAGGCATTTGCTTTGATTTTTTTTTTCCAGGACAATCTTGTGATAGCTGAAAGTGTAGTTACTAGACACAAAAGGACTATGGCAATAAACTGGAAGATCTCCATAGAAACCTTGTGAGAGATTGCACGTTCAATGGTGACACAAATATAACAGTAATTACAGTTTTGTTGGGCTGCTGGCGACTCACGTCTTATAGAAGAAATAGTTGCACAGCGAGCCAGTCCCTTAGTCTGTATGTTCATTGGGGCACCACGCAATATTTATCGACCATGTTTCTCCATTTCTGTCTTTATCCTTGGATATAGCCTCTTCCAATGACAGGCCCTTCCATTCTTTGATGTTGTCCTCTCATCGCTTTCTCTGTCTGCCTGTTCTTCTTTATTCCTGGTACTGTTCCCTGAAGATCCTGTTTTTTTGTTTTTTTTATAATTTTTAGCAGATCATCGTGGTGGTCTCTTGGTTTGTGATGTGATCTTTAAAAGAAATATGAAGGAGAAACACACAAAGTGAAAGAGAGATGAAGAAAAAAAAAGACAAAAGAGAAAGACAGAGAGTGTGAAGAGAAAAAAAAGAGAAAACATTTTAAAAAGAGAGAAAGAGGAATAAGAAGCTAGAGAGACGGGGGAATTAAAACAAATAAATCGTGATTAATATAAGGCTTAAGAAATAGTGAGATAAAAGTGGCTAGGGGTCAGAAAAAAAGTGGAAAAATGTCGGACAATATTGACCAACGAAAAATGAGAAAGTGGAAGAAATAGTGAAAGAATAGAGAAAGAGATAATTAGAGAGAAAGAGAGGGAGAGATGGAGAAAACATAAAAAAAAAATAAAAGGTTAACGTAACCCTTAGATTTTTTTTTAATTATCTCAGGAAAAGAAATAATCTTAGCAAAATAAATTAATCTTAGGAAAATAAATTAATCTTAGGAAAATAAATTAATCTAAGGAAAAGAAATAATCTTAGGAAAATAAATTAATCTAAGGAAAAGAAATAATCTTAGGAAAATAAATTAATCTTAGGAAAATAAATTAATCTTAGGAAAATAAATTAATCTTAGGAAAATAAATTAATCTTAGGAAAAGAAATTTATCTTAGGAAAAGAAATTAATCTTAGGAAAAGAAATTAATCTTAGGAAAAGAAATTAATCTTAGGAAAAGAAAAGTCCTAGACTAAGTCATAAGAAAGAAAACATTTCACTTAACACACAAAAAAAAAAAACAGGCCATTTATTCTCTGGTCATTGTCCTAGGCTGAATTGATGTGTTACTTGAACATATTCCAATCCATATTTTCAACTTGCTATCAATTACAGACTTGTAAATACCAGAACTATTGCATGATGTCTTTCTTGTAAACATTTATTAAACATGTTATTTAACACTTCATAATCTTCCGTGTTGTTTGCATCACTAAGTTTAATCTCGGCATAGTTGAATTTTCAATTGGGATTGTTAATTAAAAAGTGTCGACCTTTTTTTAGTTCACTTACTTTTAATACTGAAGAGTAAACACATGAGTCCGGTGATATGGCAATATTCTATAGTGCCCAATATTTATATATAATGTACTACTATTATTTCCCTTCTATATATTCTGTATTTTTTTCTTATATTAACACGGGCACAAACAGAATCATCTTGTCGGATAAATGTATAAATAACTTGACAACACACTGAAGAAACATTTGTGTTCTTTCTATCTTTTTTATTAAACTTCTCCAAACTAAACATTTATGTAGACTTTCGATACCGACTTGACTTAAATCTCTTGAGAATATTCACCTTTTTACTTATACAACCTTACTTTGGATGTGCTGTGAGTTATGTATTTGGACACAATGGAATAGTACGTTGATGGGGGATCTTAAAGAGCCTTTGTAGGTGAATATAAAGGCCAATATGGTAGCATTTTTTTGTTTTTCACGATATAAAAAAAAATCCCATTTCAAGTGTTATTTAGTGATACCAAATACTTAAAAAAAATCATGAATGGAATTATTCATCAGCTAACCATGCAGGCTACCTACTAGTAGATGTGCATTACAGGACGTAAACCCAGCCTTCACTCTATCAAACTTAGCATCATGATTTTGAGAATGTGTATAATTTGATCCCCATCAGATAGCATGTATTTCGGGGGCCAATTTCATAGAAATGCCTGGGCCGATTTTGGCACCCGGTCCGCCCCTGATCCATGCCCATTCACATGTACAACTATATTAACAATATAGATACGTATATGACATCTTATCTTATTCGAGATGAATCTAAATCTAGATCTTGATTTTTTTTTTTTAGTTTTAGGGCGCCTTTATTTACCGTATATAGTAGTTTATTTATTTCGGACATTACATGAATTCGGACATTCGCTGTTTTTTGTGGTCATTAAATAATTATTTTAATTTGTATTATAAAACTAGCGCGCTGTATAATGTGCTTGTCCATTTTACAATGATTCTGATCCAATTTCCTTCCATTTAGCTGTCTTTTTATGTAAGAAAAACGAATTTCAAATAAGTTAGTCAGGTTGTTGTTTTTTCCTATGTTACCCGGATGACTTTACCTCTTCCTAGAGTTAAGACTATATTTTTTGATTGGCTAAGTCTATACTAATGAGCCTGGCAATATTTATTCTGTTTTTGGAGCTAATTTATTTGATTCATAAGCCAAGTTTTCTAATTTCATACCAAAAAAAAATTAATACGGTGTCCGAATTAAATTACGATTTTCTTACCAAAATTTATTTCGGAGTCAGTTTTGGACATCAATAAAAATGATCTTATATTTGTTCGTTTGTTGTTGTTTTTTTCAATAGAGAGTAAATGGGCAAATGTTTGGAGTGAGCTTGGTACATTGAATGAAGTTAAATGCTTATATCTAGACCTACTAGATAGATCTAGATTTATATAGAGAGAATATAGAGGATTCCGTTAGGCAAGAATGGCTATCGTAACCTGTAGGGGCCTACTATACTTTTGTTGATGTTGATTTGAGGCACATCGGCACAATTTAGGCCATGTCGTGCCTACTATACTACAAAAGATCATCTGTATTAGAAATTTATTAAATTAATAAACAAAAAAAAAACACAAACATTCAACACACATCTAATCATGCAAACCCCAAACATTCAACACACATAAAATAAACAAACATAAAATAAGTCTAAAAGTCGGTGCAGAAATCACTATTCCAGTGACCTAATTTTGGTAGAATAAGTGTGTTCATATTTTATTTTTTTTTGTGTTCGTATTTATGCATAGTTTGAAAACATCGTAATGATTTCGTGTGAGGGGCTATGCCTGGGGATCTTAAAATTTAGTTAATGTTAATATAGAATTAAAATCTGAGTTTATTGATGCCTAAATATAGAGACTGTCCGAAATAAATTATGGTGTCCGGAATCAAATAATGTGGGTCAAATGTGTCTGATTTAAATGAAAACACACAGCCTCTTTGACCTTAAATATAATAACAAATATAGGTTTGGGGAACAAATATAAGTAGTCATCCTTATTCTCCTTTAACTAAAGAAGATTTTGATACGTCATTTTCTTTTCTATGTCAAACCATTGTAAAATAATGCGCTGTCAAAGTCAAACTTTCAAATTTGGGCCTATAGGTGTCCGAATAGCATAAACTACTCTAGATCTGGATATAAAATAGAGAAAATTCTACATATGATATATAGATCTAGATTAAATCTTCAAATACAAAAACAAAATTTAATAAAATACTCAGAAAGACACAAAGATAAAGGCACATTCCTCATCCCATATGCTAGGACAAATTTGTACAAATACTATTTCTTCCCTAGTGCTATTAGAGCATGCAATGGGTTGCCTGAGCTAGCCAGGAAAACCAGTGATTTGGCAGAATATAAGTCATTGGTTAAAATGCATGACGCGTAGGACGTAATCATCTTCTTTTTTGAAGTAACGTCTGTTATATATAAGATAAGATAAAATAGATCAAATTATATATATGTCAACTATTGACTATAGATCTATTTTATCTAAAATAAAATCTTTTTTTAATGAAATTAAATTAAAAAATTGATTTGGACTATCATTATCTTACTGCGTCAATGCATAGATTCAATTATACTTCCAATACAAGTTGGGTTAGCTCTAGTGGTTGTTAATTACGCTGATTATAGTCATCTACTATATATAAACAGTAATTACGCTGATTATAGTTACCTACTATATATAAACAAAGTCTTTAAAAATGAAGACTAACAAAGAGATTACCGAAACAAATAGGCGCAATTAAAATTCCGTAGAGAGGTTTCCTGTTTAAATTTTTATTATGGCTATTCAGGTTGTAAAAGGTTTTCAAAATAAAATAATAATAATAATAAATTAGAGCTTTTATATAGCGCTTCTTTTATGCTTATAGCATGCTTAGAGCGCTTTGGTCCAATCTCATTTGTGAGACAAGTTAGAAGAGCGGTTATCCGGGAAAAGGTTTTTTTCAGTGCTGCCTTTAGGCGCCCAGTTAACAAAATACTCGAGTCTGGTGTCGAACCTCGTAGATAGCTAAGACAAGCCAAGTTCAAGCGTACTTAGCCTCTCGACCACGCTTCCCAGTTAGCATATCACTATCAGCCATGGCTTTTTTTTTAAAGATGTAGGACTTTAAGGGTTAACATATTTAGTGTATCGCACGATTGGTGTTAATTTAATCAACCCACTGGCGACTAATGCGTTTGAGTTGCTTCCAATGCATGTTGCATAATTAAGGTTGACAATCGTCTTACACTAGCCAGAGGCGCTTTTGGTCGCCTCGTAAGATTGGTGTTAATTTAATCAACCCACTGGCGACTAATGCGTTTGAGTTGCTTCCAATGCATGTTGCATAATTAAGGTTGACAATCGTCTTACAATAGCCAGCGGCGCTTTTGGTCGCCTCGTACGATTGGTGTTAATTTAATCAACCCACTGGCGACTAATGCGTTTGAGTTGCTTCCAATGCATGTTGCATCGTCTTACAATAGCCAGCGGCGCTGTTGGTCGCCTCAGACTGAGATTATTGCGGAATAGGTCTCTTAACCTGGCTACAAAAAATGAATAATTATAAAGCAGTGGTTCTCGATACACTTTTATTTGGGTCTCAAACCTGGGTGCTCTACCGAAGGTATTTATGGCTCCTCGAACGCTTCTATTAAAGGTGGCTTCGCTTTTTTTATGGGCATTTGCTGGCTAGACTACATTACAAATAACAATGTTCTGCTGGAGGCCGGTGTGGACAGTATATAAGCACTAATTACCATTCGACAGCTGCGCTGGGTCGAACACTTATCCCGGATGGTAGACGATCTCATGCCAAAGGCGTTTTTTTTTTCGAGCTTTGATGAAGTAACAGAGGTTGTCCATGAAAGCGCTACAAAGATCAACTCTGGAGCCATTTCGCCCTCACTGGCATAGAGGACATTAGCTGGCAGCAGATGGCCTCTGAAAAAGACTGTGAGAGAGCTCTCACAAAGTGTGCAGGAGACACATTTGAGATTCATTGAAAAGCCATTTTTGATGACATGCGCAGAAGACGGAAAGAAAGCTTAAATAGACCACCAGAAAATAACGGCTTTGTCTGCACGAGATGCTGGAAAATATATAGGTCTGAACAGGGTCTGCATCGTCATTTTATCCTTTATCTTCGGAATCAAAGACATTTCCATTATTATAATAAATGGTGATATAATGATGTAATTAATAGTGCTTGTTGTTTTGTTAAAAACATTTAGAAAAGGGGCCTCAAAAGCATCTATTAAATTTGGCCCTGCAATCTGTAAGGCCTGCCCTACTTTCATATATGTTAGAAGCCCTCCACACCAGCGAAGCTCTCTATTTATCCCTTTTTCATTCTGTCTATCCGAACAGACAAGCAACAGCCAGACAAAAATTGATTACGAATACACAAATATCCTAGAACCCAGAATCTTCTAATTGCACATTTAAAGAGGAAGTCACTCTCTTAAACCTAATCTTAGTTGTATTTTCTTTCGTGTCAATAATTTAACTGCACAATAGATCTAGATCTTTTTGATCATAGCATTTGTAGAATAATCAATTGGTTTAGACTAGAAGTTGGTTCAATCTATGTAGATCTAATTACTGGTTGATTTTTATACAGAATAGTCTGACAATGTTGCCAAATCTAGGCCGGTCATTACCCAACCAGATGTGTTATTTAATCTTCGCGTGGTCTCTTTTATTTCTTGTAAAGTTTGGTAAGTATAAGCCACAGGTCTGGAGTTTGAGTCTAAATTGAAGCTAAAACCTATCCTTGTCAAACTATAGCTATATATATAAATAGTAGGCCTATATACAAATATTTTTGGCATGGTTCCTTTCAAAAGGTGATACAGGTGATAGTGGACTACAGATCCGTCCTAATGGTACCACGTTTTTAATATTGATTCCAAACATGCCGTACATACAGAAAAGATCATTCATAAGTCTTTGTATGACATCAACGGTAAAAACAGAACTTGAAAATAAAGTAAGCTAATCTATGTATCTATCTATCTATCTGTATGTCTGTCTGTCTATCTATCTATCTATCTATCTGTCTGTCTATATATATATATATATATATATATATATAACTATCTATTCTATCTATCTATCTATCTGTCTGTCTAACTAACTAACTATTTATCTATATGTCTGTCTGTCTGCCTGTGTGTCACATCAACAGGGCCGGACTTAGTCCACTGCAACCTATGCGGACGCAGTGTGCCACACACCGATATCTAGGTGTAAATTATTAAAGTAAACTATTTTAACTTATTATTAAAGGGTTCCCCAGAATTCTCCTGAAATTGAACAATATACAAAAAAGTAATTAAAATCTCCATAAATTATTAAAATCTTCTAAAATGTCAGGCAAATCTTTTTAAAAATAAACAAGATTACAAGGAGAGTTTGTTTTATCACACAAACTCAGAGGCGGCCCCCATGAAATTCGCCAATGGACGAGAAATATATTCAAGCCATAGTCTTGTTTTGATCGTTTAAAGAAATTGTATAAATTTGGCGTTATTTTTCACATTTAAGCAAACATTGCAACACGCAATAATATTTAATTAAAATTACAAACGGACTTAACATCATATGAACATGTTTCCTTTGTTATGATTTGAGACAGAAATGGTATAACCTTGTGCTGTGTCATTTACACTTATACTACCATCTAGATGTGTCTACGCATATTTGGGCATATAACTAGAGATTTTATTATTATCTTTTCACTCGTGTCTTCATTTACCAAGTAATAATTTTTCCAACTTGGTTGTCACCCCCAAAATGGTGTCGACCGGTGCGAACCGCACCCCTAACACCCCCTCCCCCTATTGACGCCACTGCTTAGAGATATATCTCGAGATTTTATTATTATCTTTTTCAATGTGTCTGCTTCTTCGAAGTTATGATTTTGCCAACTTGGTTGTCACCCCAAAAATGGTTTCGGCCGGTGCGGACCGCACCCCTCGAATCCACTTCCCCTAGCCACTGCTCCAAGATATTTCGATATTTTATTATTATCTTTTCCAATGTGTCTGCTTCTTCCAAGTTATAATTTTTCCAACTTGGTTGCCACCTTTAAAATGTGTCGACCGGTGCGGATCGCACCTTCGCCTCGCACCCCCCCTATTACGCCACTGCTCTTAGATACCTACTTCTTCCCAACATTTAATTGTATTTTTTTTAGAAGTCAAGTGATGTTATCTTTATTTGTTTCTTTCAGCCTATACCTCTTCTAAAAAGTCTCATCTCATTAGAATAGATTTACTTTTTGTGTCTTATTACGTTTATTTTACATTATTCGTATTATATATTATTAATTTTATCTTAAGTAGATAAGGTAGGCCATGTTTAATCATAGGCCCCGCGCGAATTCTATGTGTAAATTATTAAATTAAACCATTTTAAATTATTTTCAAAAGGTTCATGGAATTCTCCTGAAATTGTTGAAATATACGAAAAAGTCATGAAAATCTCATGAAATTAATAAAATCTTCTAAAAACGGATGCAAATCTCCTTAGAAACTGACAACATCGTAATTTCTGTGTGTCATTTAATATGGACAACACCAATCCTACTCAAGATTTAAAAAAAAACGGCATAGTCCGCTTTCAATTAATAAAAATGTAATAGTAAGGCGAATTTTAACCACAACAAGAAGTTCAAATTCTTAATTTACTTTATAGTTTCTGGCATACAAATATAGATCTAAATCTATCTCGACCTCTTAAAAAAAACAAAGCGATATTTTGTTAGTTGATAGTAAATCTGAAAGGCAGATCTGAATGTTTATCGGCTTTTTGTTGGAGAACTATTATCTACTGTATTATCTACCTTGTAAAGTTAATTTGACAGTGATTGTGTACTTTTTAAAGTATGAATAAAATGCAAAAAAACTAATTTATTTTCTGATAAAAAATCTTTGGCCCCGCGCAATCAATTTCGCATAGGGCCCCGCAATCTGTAGGACCGGCCCATTGTGTATGTGTGCATGTATGTGTGTATGTATGTATGTATGTATGTATGTATGTATGTATGTGCCGAATAGAAATCAAATCTGTTTGACCAATCTTGATAAAACTTTGCATAAATGTTCCTTGGGTACTAACGTAGACCATAGTGCATGTATTGTAGACCTAAAACAAATTAAGACCCTCACAAAAGAAGTTGACCAACTCTATGAAAGTATTTTAAGTTCATCGATCTCGGCCAAGTTTATCATGTATAAAACGAAAGGGTGTATATCTAGATCTAATTTTAAAAAATTCACTTTGCACATATAGTTTTTTACTTTGACACATACAAATTAGAAAATATAGTCTATTGATTTCATTATTTAATAAAATAAACCTTCAAATTTGTGTTGCAAAAGCATTTTTACATAAATTCTTTCATTATATCTGCGAATGTAGAATTCCTGACGTACACTCTTTCATTAGCTGCGAAGCTCTGTTGACATAGGCCTACATTTTAATAGCTCCATTCATGAATCACACAGAATGAACTCTCTATCCAAGCCAATATTTAACTGTAGATTAGTCTAAATATAGATCTATCTCTAACTCAAGATCCAATTCAAAGATGATATATTTACTTTATACTTTAACACATGAACATACAGAATAAAGTATATTACTATACTACTATTTTTACATTCACGCATTTGCTTTACCTATAACATTATTATTTCGTTTAGTTGTTTACAAAACACTCTCAGTGACTATATCGACAGTGATACGCAAATTAAGATCCGCTGGCCGCGGTCAATATATGTATTCCGACACTGGCAAAGAATCGAGTTCAGAAATACATTCCAACACTGGCCAAGAATCGAGTTCAGTAATACATTCCAACACTGGCAAAGAATCGAGTTCAGTAATACATTCCAACAATGGCAAAGAATCGAGTTCAGTAATACATTCCAATACTGGCAAAGAATCGAGTTCAGTAATACATTCCAACACTGGCAAAGAATCGAGTACAGTAATACATTCCAACACTGGCAAAGAATCGAGTTCAGTAATACATTCCAACAATGGCAAAGATGTATATATGTGTGTGTGTGTGTGTTGTAATATAAATATATATGTATGTGTATCTCCTCTAGGTAGAAGTATCTTACTATGGTAAACGGATAGATGTTGCGTATATCGGGAAACAAAGTTCTCTACAAACTGAAAATCTAAAATTATATGGGTATATCATGTGAGTAAACAAGTTTTCTCCCTTTGAAAGTGTATTTGTTTATTATTTCAGGATTACCTCCCTTTCTCTCACTCGCCTTTTCACTGTCCCTCCTCCTTCTTTTTTTTTTTTTCTCACTCTTTCTATTTTTTCTAATATATCTCCCCTAACCTGAGGACTGTGTGAGTATTCTAAACGGGAAGGGAGGGGGTCTCCACCTTTATTCTCTTTTTTAGCGGCCCCCGAAAGGGGAAAAGACGCTATTAGTTTTGTGCGAAATGTCTGTTCGTCTGTCCGTCCGTCCCGTTTAGATCTCGTAAACTAGAAAAGATATTGAAAATCCGACATCACAATATTTTAGACCATTCAAAGTTCTGATGCAACGGCTACTTTTTTTTTTCTGAAAGCGAAAAATCTAATTTTTAAAATCAGTTATGCAAGCAGTTTTTTAAAGAGAAAAAGCTAATTAGTATTCATTATAAGTTAGACCTAATTTAAAATGAAAAGTAAGCTTATAAACTTCATTTTTATGAACATTTTTTTATTGCGGATTTTTTTTTTTTTTTTTTTTTCTTTTTTTAGGATTCGAATAAGAGTTTGAGCCTTTTCAAAACAATTGGATCAATCATAAATCATCAGTTAGGCCAAGGGAGGCTGAGCGGTAAAGCGCTTTGCTTCCGAACTGCGGGTCCGGGTTCAAATCCTGGTGAAGACTGGGATTTTCAACTTTGGAATCTTTGGGCGCCTCTGAGTCCACTCAGCTCTAATGGGTACCTGACATTAGTTGGGGAAAAGTATAGGCGGTTGGTCGTTGTGCTGGCTACATGACACCCTCGCTAATCATAGGCCACAAAAACAGATGAACTTTACATCATCTGTCCTATAGACCACAATGTCTAAAAGGGGAACTAGTTAGGCCAGGTTTACATCTAACTTTGCATTCACTTTCACCTATCCTTTGATCTGCGGGACCGTTGGGGCACTACACAAGATCTGTTAACCTTCTTTCTCCATTCTTATCTCTCATTTGTCTTTGATATAATTTCATTTGCATGTTCTTTCTGAAAATATTGAAGCCTGCTTGGATGGACCTTTTCGGGGGCCGATTTTGAGTTTGTGTTTCCACACAAACTGTCTTTTGTAACCTTGTTTTCTTTCTCTTTGTGAAGAAATTTTTTTTGTGTAAGCTTTCTGTTCGCCAACAAATTAATGTTAAATGTTAACTTTTGTTTTAGCTCTGTCTCTCTCTCCGTTTCTACTCCATCTTTTATTGAGTCTTACTCTCCAGTGTTCGCTTTCGTCTTAGTGCAGGTTTAGGAGCTGTTTAAGTTGTTCAATAGCTGATCTCTCTCTCTATCTCTCTCTCTCTATCTTAGTACAGGATTAGGAGCTGTTTAAGCTGTTCAATAGCTGATCTCTCTCTCTCTCTCTCTCTCTCTCTCTCTCTCTCTTAGTGCAGGTTTAGGAGCTGTTTAAGTTGTTCAATAGCTGATCTCTCTCTCTATCTCTCTCTCTCTATCTTAGTACAGGATTAGGAGCTGTTTAAGCTGTTCAATAGCTGATCTCTCTCTCTCTCTCTTAGTGCAGGTTTAGGAGCTGTTTAAGCTGTTCAATAGCTGATCTCTCTCTCTCTCTCTCTCTCTCTCTATCTCTTAGTGCAGGTTTAGGAGCTGTTTAAGCTGTTCAATAGCTGATCTCTCTCTCTATCTCTCTCTCTCTCTCTCTTAGTGCAGGTTTAGGAGCTGTTTAAGTTGTTCAATAGCTGATCTCTCTCTCTCTCTCTCTCTCTCTTAGTACAGGTTTAGGAGCTGTTTAAGCTGTTCAATAGCTGATCTCTCTCTCTCTCTTAGTACAGGTTTAGGAGCTGTTTAAGCTGTTCAATAGCTGATCTCTCTCTCTATCTCTCTCTCTCTATCTCTTAGTACAGGTTTAGGAGCTGTTTAAGCTGTTCAATAGCTGATCTCTCTCTCTATCTCTCTCTCTCTATCTCTTAGTACAGGTTTAGGAGCTGTTTAAGCTGTTCAATAGCTGATCTCTCTCTCTATCTCTCTCTCTCTATCTCTTAGTACAGGTTTAGGAGCTGTTTAAGCTGTTCAATAGCTGATATCTCTCTCTCTCTCTCTCTCTCTCTCTCTTAGTACAGGTTTAGGAGCTGTTTAAGCTGTTCAATAGCTGATATCTCTCTCTCTCTCTCTCTCTCTTAGTACAGGTTTAGGAGCTGTTTAAGCTGTTCAATAGCTGATCTCTCTCTCTCTCTCTCTCTCTCTCTTAGTACAGGTTTAGGAGCTGTTTAAGCTGTTCAATAGCTGATCTCTCTCTCTCTCTCTTTCTCTCTTAGTGCAGGTTTAGGAGCTGTTTAAGCTGTTCAATAGCTGATCTCTCTCTCTATCTCTCTCTCTCTATCTCTTAGTACAGGTTTAGGAGCTGTTTAAGCTGTTCAATAGCTGATCTCTCTCTCTCTCTCTCTCTCTCTCTTAGTACAGGTTTAGGAGCTGTTTAAGCTGTTCAATAGCTGATATCTCTCTCTCTCTCTCTCTCTCTTAGTACAGGTTTAGGAGCTGTTTAAGCTGTTCAATAGCTGATCTCTCTCTATCTCTCTCTCTCTCTTAGTGCAGGTTTAGGAGCTGTTTAAGCTGTTCAATAGCTGATATCTCTCTATCTCTCTCTCTCTCTTAGTGCAGGTTTAGGAGTTGTTTAAGCTGTTCAATAGCTGATCTCTCTCTATCTCTCTCTCTCTCTTAGTGCAGGTTTAGGAGCTGTTTAAGCTGTTCAATAGCTGATCTCTCTCTCTCTCTCTCTCTCTTAGTGCAGGTTTAGGAGCTGTTTAAGCTGTTCAATAGCTGTTCTCTCTCTCTATCTCTCTCTCTCTCTTTTAGTGCAGGTTTAGGAGCTGTTTTAAGCTGTTCAATAGCTGATCTCTCTCTCTCTCTCTCTCTCTCTTAGTGCAGGTTTAGGAGCTGTTTAAGCTGTTCAATAGCTGATCTCTCTCTCTCTCTCTCTCTCTTAGTGCAGGTTTAGAAGCTGTTTTAAGCTGTTCAATAGCTGATCTCTCTCTCTCTCTCTCTCTCTCTTAGTGCAGGTTTAGGAGCTGTTTTAAGCTGTTCAATAGCTGATCTCTCTCTCTCTCTCTCTCTCTCTTAGTGCAGGTTTAGGAGCTGTTTTAAGCTGTTCAATAGCTGATCTCTCTCTCTCTCTCTCTCTCTCTTAGTGCAGATTTAGGAGCTGTTTTAAGCTGTTCAATAGCTAATCTCTCTCTCTCTCTCTCTCTCTCTCTCTTAGTGCAGGTTTAGGAGCTGTTTTAAGCTGTTCAATAGCTGATCTCTCTCTCTCTCTCTCTCTCTTAGTGCAGGTTTAGGAGCTGTTTTAAGCTGTTCAATAGCTGATCTCTCTCTCTCTCTCTCTCTCTTAGTGCAGGTTTAGGAGCTGTTTTAAGCTGTTCAATAGCTGATCTCTCTCTCTCTCTTAGTGCAGGTTTAGGAGCTGTTTTAAGCTGTTCAATAGCTGATCTCTCTCTCTCTCTCTCTCTCTCTCTCTCTCTCTTAGTGCAGGTTTAGGAGCTGTTTTAAGCTGTTCAATAGCTGATCTCTCTCTCTATCTCTCTCTCTCTCTCTCTCTTAGTGCAGGTTTAGGAGCTGTTTTAAGCTGTTCAATAGCTGATCTCTCTCTCTCTCTCTCTCTCTCTCTCTTAGTGCAGGTTTAGGAGCTGTTTTAAGCTGTTCAATAGCTGATCTCTCTCTCTCTCTCTCTCTCTCTCTCTTAGTGCGGGTTTAGGAGCTGTTTTAAGCTGTTCAATAGCTGATCTCTCTCTCTCTCTCTCTTAGTGCAGGTTTAGGAGCTGTTTTAAGCTGTTCAATAGCTGATCTCTCTCTCTCTCTCTCTCTCTTAGTGCAGGTTTAGGAGCTGTTTAAGCTGTTCAATAGCTGATCTCTCTCTCTCTCTCTCTCTCTTAGTGCAGGTTTAGGAGCTGTTTAAGCTGTTCAATAGCTGATCTCTCTCTCTCTCTCTCTCTCTCTTAGTGCAGGTTTAGGAGCTGTTTAAGCTGTTCAATAGCTGATCTCTCTCTCTCTCTCTCTCTTAGTGCAGGTTTAGGAGCTGTTTAAGCTGTTCAATAGCTGATCTCTCTCTCTCTCTCTCTCTCTCTCTCTCTTAGTGCAGGTTTAGGAGCTGTTTAAGCTGTTCAATAGCTGATCTCTCTCTCTCTCTCTCTCTCTCTTAGTGCAGGTTTAGGAGCTGTTTAAGCTGTTCAATAGCTGATCTCTCACTCTCTCTCTCTTAGTGCAGGTTTAGGAGCTGTTTAAGCTGTTCAATAGCTGATCTCTCTCTCTCTCTCTCTCTCTTAGTGCAGGTTTAGGAGTTGTTTAAGCTGTTCAATAGCTGATCTCTCTCTCTCTCTCTAGTTTTCTCTACTCTTTACTCTATCACTCTACCTTTTATTCTTCCTCCCACTCTCTATTTCTCTCTTTAAACCTCTCTCTTTTCCTCACTCCCTCTTCCTCATTTTCTCTCTATCCTCCAACTTAATCTGCCTCCCTCTTTCTGCCAGTCTTCCTTTTTTTTTTCTTAAATTCTCTGCTAATTATTTCCCCCTTCCTTCTCTCTCCCTCTCTCTCTCTTCCCTAATCGTTGCCAGTTACAACACACATAATGTCAATTTTTTTATGTATACATAATTTTTAAAGCATTTTATTTATTTATTTTTTTTTTGCGTATTTTCAGCAACGAAAACAGCCGTGTACCGTCACGGTTGATTGAACCTTTTATAATCACAAGCGAATACCCCATATTTTTATCAGTCTTTGTGATCGATTATGCTGATGAAACCAGCACGGCTTCTTTTCAAGCGTTGCCTATGGAGGCGTGGGGCAGAAGCTACGTCATCGTTACGCTAAAGTAAATGTGTAAGCTTTTTTGATCTATACACACACACACACACACGCACACACACACATATACATACATACATACATACATACATATATATATATATATATATATATATATATATATATATATATATATATATATATATATATATATATATATATATATATATATATATATATATATATATATATATATATATATATATATATATATATATATATATATATATATATATATATATATATATATATATATATATATGTATACATACATACATACATACATACATACATACATATATATATACCTTATTGTTTTAAACTCTGTTACTGATTGATTTATTCAAGCTTAACAGTATTTATAAAAGTCTGTATAGCATGAGTGTGTCTGTGTGTATGTACGATGCCACCAACTGTAAAGGATGTGTGTAGGAAGGTCAATGTAAATAATGTTAGTATATATTTAACTAGTTACTAATGTAAATCTCATAAGTAAAGTCCAATCTGCCTTGTATAGTGGTCGGATGTATGTGTTCATGAATTTCAGACCAACAACCTGGTCAGATATACCTAGTGAGCCTACACTCGTAGTCCTAGTGTAGTGTGTATAGTTGTTTGTGTTAACCATCAAGCATTGTTTTTTCCTTGAGCATACGCACCGAATAGAGTTGGGTGTCAGTCAAAAAAGGTAACACATTGGCATGGTCAGTCAAGCCTATAGATAAATTATACCCGTCCACTATTTAGAGGTCAAGGTTTTGTTTTGTTTTTTTACGCTCCAGCATATTGTTTCTTTGTTTGCTAGATCTAACTGCGGTAAAATTGTTCAATTTATTTTATGCGATTTTAAAATTTACTGTAAGGTTTTCCGTTATTTATTAAATCAAAAGAATGAAATGAAATTAGCTTTCTTTGTAAAGATTTTAATACAAGGCAAAAAAATACACACACGCAAACATGCACATCTTTGTTTTATTTTATTGTGCAAAGAACGTACGTAAGTGTGACAAGTCAAAAACTCGCTGTCAGAGTCACTTAAATTTATCACAGCATTAATTATTAATTTTCATATTTATTGATTTTATTTTAATTATTTCCCCATCCTACCCCGGAATTCTCCACCCGCCCCACCTTTTTCTCTCCAGGCTAGACCTTAGTCCACCACTTTGGAGAAAACTAGGCCAGTCCTTTCATTTATCTGCCCTTGATCGGGGAAAGATAATCAAACTATCCCCCGGATGTCTGACTGACGGTCGGGGTTGACACCACCTTGAGGGGAATGCGAGTCAGTCTTTCTTTCTTCCCCCATCTCTCCCACGACTCTCTTTGATCTAGGAGATCGCGAGGACCAACACGCCAATTGATCTTTCCAATGTGCGACTCCATCTCAAGTCTAATTTACCCACGTGTACGATAATTCTAAGCCTAGGACATTTCCTGTTTCCGCCCGCATTTACCAGGCCTATATAAAGTAGATTCAAATCAAGCCAGACCCTTTCACTCCTCTATCGCTGTCAATCGAGTCTGGACTATATCATTTATTCTCCCTCCTAGAGGAATACCTGGTGGTAAGCCGAACTTAATCACAAGTTCCATCTTAATTACTTTTGTGCTATTTCCACTGGATATTATCATGTGTAGTTTATTATTTCATTTATATTTAATTAGTGCATTGTGTATTTCTCACTGTCGTAAGTAGAAAACATGAACATGGCTAATGTATATTTTATGTATTGCATTAATCTATTAATGCTACGTTGCTCAATTGATCGTTGATGCAACCATGTATATATCTGTACACCTTATTTTATTTCCTTTATCTCGGTTGACCGCCTTGATAATTTTACTAGCGCACTAATACTGCGTCTAGAAAAGAGATATGAGTTATCTCCCCTGTATTGAATTATCTCCCCTGTAGTCATTTCACTCTAACGAGAGTTGCGCCGCTTGAACGGACACCCTCTCCATTCAAGCGCGCTCCATTGTTCTCGACCCACGGTCATATGTAAACAAACCGTCTTGGTCGCTGACCACCGCCCAATTCACCCCCCCCCCTTTCTTTCTCTATCCACCTGTGGTGTTTATTTGAGATTATTATTTCCCCTTCTATGTACATTTTATATTATTATTTCCACTTTTATGTACATTCCTATATTGCTACTATCTGCCATCTATTTTCCAAATCCATTTGTCATCATCTCCCCTTTGTGCTCTAAAGCAATTTTACCAATCTGACGAATGCACCTCAGTCGAGGGCATCGATAAGATGTATGAGAGACATGTCCTAACTTGTCTTTATTTATCCGCAGCCTCCCTCAGGTGTCTGCCTATTTACCTGCCTATTTATTTGCTATCGAGAATCACCTATTGCCTATTTATGTGCTTAGTGCTATTCAGCACTGCACTTGCCTACAGAGATCTACTCAACTCTACTACTTGGCGCTATCGGCCTTGCCCGCCTAATCGACAGCCCAACCTATTAGGTGCGACGTCCCAATGGACTCAGTACTGTGCGAGACGTCATAGCTACGCCAACCCTCTGCAACTCACTGGACATATCCTGTCAACTACGCTGCCCACGGCAGATCAGCTCTGCCCGCAGTAACCTTGTGCCCACGGTAGCCGGCCACCCGCCCTACTGTGCCCACTACAGATATCAGAACTTTGGATTGAGACTCCACAGGAACTGAATCACCGGCGTCCCTCTATCCGCTAGAGCGCCACCTCCAGCTGCAGAACCTCAAGCCAGGACTCAGCCAGCTGCGACATCAACAGGAAAACCAGCTAAGTCAGAGGACAAAATGACATACTCTCTCATTAAGTGCAAGAGTGATGATTAAATCTAGTATTATTTAGAGATAGATGCAAACCCTCCCCCTTTTTATTCTTATATGTATATTTATGTAAATAAATATTCTTCATTTTTAACTTTTGTATCTATCTTTCATTGCTTGTCTCGTTGCGTGTCTGCTCCCTATTCATATGCTGATAGGTTGGTGTGTGATAGCTTTAAAAATAATCATCCCCTAGACATTAAACGCGCCAAACACACGTCAAATTTCCCCACCTGTCACAGTAAGAAACATTAAATGCAAAGAACGTATGTTAGAAACATCTTCCTTAATTATTACTTATTAATTATTTTATTCGTGGTTTCAGTAACTGTTACAAAAGGGAACGATAGTAAGCCTATGGATGTCAGGTGTGTAAAAGTCGTCCTAGCCTGATACACAGTGGCTAAGTACGCATCTGAAGTAAAAAAAATAGTAATAACAAGGATAATTAACTGTCACAAATTATTAAGAATATTGTTATCAAGTCAAGACACTTAACTGCAGGAGTAATATTCAAGTTAACACGTTAGAAAAATTATTTAACCGTAATATTTATTGACAGTGTAATATCCTTTGTTAGCACGTTGTGTTTTTTCATTCTGGCTTAAAAATGGTCAATATCTATCATTAAATTGGGTGTCAAGGACCAAAGAAATAAAATAAAGAGTAGGGGGTGTTTATCTCTCCATTTAAAGATAGCCCTGGTCGTGTCTTCTACAAAATAATTAGTTACTGGCTTACTTGGCTATATAATCTCGCGGTTTGTGTTCTGTGTAGCTAAAGGTCACTCGTTTAGGTGAGAGGGATCTTTAGTCCAGCTTACTAATTGAGATTTATCTTCAAGTAACTCGGCACACTTGAAAAGGTGTGGCCTCTAGCCCAACCACGTGATTGAGATTTTTTCTTCAAATAAGCAAACTGTTTGTTCGGATACCCGTTTAGATGTTTGGCTTGAAGTCCAGTCCAATCCCCTTCACCCCAATTAAGATTAGCTACTAAGTAAACAAACATAGTTCCCTTGTGTGACCTCTAGAGAGTGCTTACGTCCATCGTATCTGACTTGGGGTCACCTGTCAATCAATGAACTCAATGGGATGGACTAAACAAATAAAAGGGGGAGGGTGTTGTTAATCTTGAAATATACCTAGTTAACTTAGAGGTGTGGCTCTTGTAGTCCTAATAAAGATTAACTACTAAATAAACAAACTCAGTTCCCTCAAAAGGTGTGACCTCTAGAGAGTGTCAATACGCTGACATTAAACTTACGTCCATCGTATTGAACTTGTGGTCACCTGCCTTTAAAAAAAACTCAATGTGATGGACTAAACAAATAAAAGGGGTGGGAGTTGTTCATCTCTACCTCTGGAGATATACCCTCACAGCTAGACAGACGTCTGGTCAGCATGAGGTAGTCAAGGAATGTAGCATTTTAACATGTTAACTAACCTACTCAAAGGTCAAGACAAATTGAAAAAAGTGTCAGCCATTTCTGCTCTGTATGTAAAGCGCATTTATGATGTAAAGTTTCATTTCTATTTATAATAAATTATTAACACGCCTTGTCTTTATAATAAACGATGTTAGATGCATATTCATAATGCCTCTATTTTTAAGCACATTGTTTTGTTTTAATATAAACATTAATACATTCTACAACAGACATTAATTGAACGAGGTCCACTTTATGCATATTAAATAGGTGTATTTTTTACTATCCGGTTTACTATCCGGTAGTGATATCCAACCGGAGCCGAATAGTACCGGATAGTAAAAAATGCCGGATATTCGGCAGAAGCCGGAGCCGGAGAGACTATCCGGTGCACCCCTAATATATATATATATATATATATAAACACGCTGCTATTTAGACATTTAGGAATTAAAAAGTATTCTTCTTCTTGAAACTGTCAGGTAGATTTGAGCCTTCGGCTTTTGGAACTCCAGGCCAGCAAAAGTGAACAAGAGCTCCCTTTCACCGGCCTGAATGAGAACAGTGTACACTGTTCTGTCTGGCGGAGTGTCAGACTCGCAACCAGAGTTCGCGTGCACAGGGAACCCTGCCATTTTAATTTTCTATACCTGGCTAACCGTGCAAGACACGCCATTTATGTAACGGCCCATTGAGGAACGGCGCCTGGATTGTGACAAGGTTGTGGGAGCTTTTTTACAACTCCACACAGTGCAATGAGGATGCTCTCGCACCCCCTTAGGCACCCCCACGGGAGTCTTGTTTTGCTGCCCTTTAGCCTAATCGTTTCCTCCCACGATCGTTTCCACCCGGGCGCCACTATGAGGCAGGGTAGCATGCCCGGGATAAAAGTATTAATATTATGTTGTTGGTATATGTGTATGAGTCAAAGTCCTAAACGTTTTATTTTTCAGTTTTCGACAAATAATTCTCTCAATAGAAGAAGTCGAATAAACAAACCAACACTATTTAGCCTGGTTATTACTTATCATGTACTTGGGAAAAACTAAGCAAGAAAACAGAACGACATTTGCCCACTTTTCAAGAGCTCGATCTTTATATATATATATATATATATATATACTAGCAGGATAATACCCGCGGTCTTTGGGGTATTATTGATCTAGTGCAGGGGTTCTCAATTTGTGGATCGCGACCCCATTGGGGGTCGATAGACGATTTGACAGGGGTCGCCTGAGACCATCGAAAATACGGACTGTTATTGTATATTCTTCTATTCCTATATGTGTGTGTTTGTGTAGGAAGGGAGGGGTCGCGGAAGAGTGGGGGGGGGGTGTAAAAAGGAGTCGCCGAGCATAATAGGTTGAGAACCGCTGATCTAGTGCATTGGATTTAGATCTAGTCTATGTGAGACATGTCGAATGTTTACTTAAAATTGTTTACTTTAGCCACGAGAATAAAAGTAAGAGTATGAAAATGAGTTTACCCATTTTGCCTATAACGAATACCCGATTTGTTAAAAACTTTCGGTTTTTAATAAAAATGAATTTAGGTGTTTTAAAAATTACTTTAGTAAACGTAAACTACGGTCTCTGCCCTGATCCGAGGAACACTGATGCCAAATTTTATTACGATTTGTCAAACGGTTTTGATTTCTATGCGGGTCATACATACATAAATACGCCCTAATTTTGGTTTATATAATAGATGGAGGAGATAACTCCTCTAACGAAAAAAATATTTTTTGAAGTAATAAAAGGTGTCTATTTGTCTCCCTTTCTTAACTTTCTTCAGTCCGCGTTCATGGGATGTTCCATAATGAATATATTTCCTTCAATAACATGGACTAGAATATGACGGTGCATTAATTACCTTTAACTCTTTAACTCTGAAGGAACATCCGAAACATGTAAAACATTTTACAAACATTATTAATTAAATTTTCTTAACGACGTGATTAGATCTTCGCCATAGAAACGTTTCATCCCGCAATGGTATTACAAAGTCTGAAATTTATTAACACTTTGATACTAGTTGAAAAAAAGAAATGGAAAATGACTATCAATTAGAAGTATATACCTTCAATAAATAATGTTACGTTCACTATATAAGTACTCTCAGTATGTATTAAAATAGCTCATGTCAGATTAATAAAGGTATCAATCAGCATAGAAAACAAAAGCTGCTTCTACGGCTATGGCCGAATTTTGATTCACGGTGCCCCCGCTGCGGGGAAGAAGATGAAACCATGCCCCGTATTCTGTTTGACAGCCCCAGACTTGCTGATCTCCGTCCCGACAGGTCTGTAAAACCAAAAATATTCTTGATCTGTATGGTGACCTGTATGCACTACGAAATACTGCACGGTTTTCTGTACAGCGCTTTTGCTGTGAATCTGAGCCTCTCAAGCCCTCACTCAAATGATGAGGACGATGATGAATGAGAAATATAGTGAATGAAGACACATAGAAAAAGAATACGTAAAAGGGAGATAATTGTAAAGTAAAAAAATAATTCAAGAGCCATCTCCCGTATATTTCTACTTAAGATTAATACGATGATATTTATGTACGCAGCCAACATCCTTTCCTTTACATAATGACTATCAGATATCAGGAAGCCTGGGTAGAATTGAAGTGCTCTGCCCCTTGCAGCTCTCACAACAACGGCTCAGTACAACTCTACAGGTATCTAAAAGACAAGAAAAACAGAACAAAAATAATTTAAATAAGATAAACATTTTAAATTTAAGATAAAAGAACACAATATCTACATTACTAAACTTTGAATATACTAACATAAAATATAAAAAAAAAGGATAATAATATTTTCAATCAATTCGGGAATCGAATCTGTAACACAGGACTTTCGAGTTGTTTTATTATTCGGCCGGTGTGGAATGTCTACTTTTGGTATATTCGGTATATAGACATCTAAATTTAACTCTTGATCTAAATAAAGTTTTGATTTAGATGTAAATCTATAATCTAGATGTAATCGTATATTAGATTTACGTAAAAATATAAGCAAAGCTTATAAACTTCAATTAAATTGAAGCACCTTTAAATGTACTGTTATAACATTATATCGGTACACTACGGATGACCAGGCCATTTTTTTAAAATTATTATTATTTTATTGAATAATTCCAATGATTGACCTTTAAATCTGCACTTGCTAGATGTGACGAAATGTTTCAGAACATAAATTATTAATTAGTTTAAACTTTTGAATCATCAATCATTAATACCATACCTTCGGAAATTCCCGAACACGATCGTCATTTTAAGTACGCGATTGGTTCTTCCAAAACCGATGTTGGAGCTAGACCTAAAATCCTAGATCTAGAATCTAGATCTCTAGCCAAGTTTTAATTGATTTTCATTTTTTTTCTTGAAAAAATAAAAACCGTCAATTAGTGTTTTCGCCCATCTTGTATGTCTAGAGCATAGACATAAATAAATATAGACTGGCCAATGAAAGAGTTTTATGAAACGAAAATTTGTGACTTGCAATTTTGTGTACTTTATTATAAAGCATTTATGAGCAGTATAAAAGTTAAGTATTCATATCTATATACACCTATATATATTGTAAATAAGGAGGCAGTGTAGTTTTGTTTAAACTCTAAGAATGAAGATCATGCAACTTTTCATAATTCGGAAATCCGAATACAATAGATATACATGTTTTCAAGTTACATGAAGTTACTTCCTTCAGCCAGTCTATATTTATTTATGTCTATGGTCTAGAGCTATAGTTATATCATTTGGAATATTATAAAATGCTTTAGATCAATACATTCGATTAACCAGACATTATTTCTGGAGGGTGGGGTGTGGGCTGAGCAGGAGATATCGAAGTACAAAAAGTTCCACTGTACGCGATTGGTTCTTCCAAAACCGATGTTGGCTCTAGACCTAAAATCCTAGATCTAGAATCTAGATCTCTAGCCAAGTTTTAATTGATTTTGATTTTTTATCTTGAAAAAATAAAAACCGTCAATTTGTGTTTTCGCCCATCTTGTATGTCTAGAGCTAAAGTTATATCATCTGGAATATTATAAAATGCTTTAGATCAATACAATTGATTAACCAGACATTATTTCTCGAGGGTGGGGTGGGGGGTGGGCAGGAGATATCGAAGTACAAAAAGTTTCACTGTTTTGTAATCTAACATTCATTATTTATTAAGAAAAAAAAATCGCTTTATAAGTTGTTTAAAGTAGGTAATTTCTTTTTAAAAGAGAATTTATTTTTTTTTTAATTCGGTTTCTACAGTATGAAAGCAGTTTCAATCTCCTTGTGTGAGGAACGCTACACTGGCAATTTTACTGGTAATTCTTACACAAACTTGTTAAGCATTGTGTGAGTGTATGGACTAATTGGAACTAAGAAGGATGAAATAAAGTTTACTGCAATTCCTCTATTCAGCTTGCTAATTCTTTATAAAAAAAGAAACTAAAACATGCCTGGACGAGATTCTTGAAAACGGCTTGTTCTGTTGTCACAGATAAATATTAACATTAACATACTGTAGACGTTAATTAATAATAATAATAATAACGGAGACTGTGTTTATCAATCAACACCGATAACGGTAAACTCATGTGTACCTCAAGGAACAGTCTCAGGTCCACTACTTTTTTTAATTTACATAAATGATTTACCCAAATTGCATAACTTCAGGAACAAAAGTCAGATTATTTGCAGACGATTGCATAATATATAGAACAATAAAAACAACACAAGACACAGATATTTTACAAAGAGAATTAGATGAATTACAGAAATGGGAATCAAATTGGAGCATGTCTTTCCACCCTGAAAAATGTCAGTTGTTAAGAGTAACAAAAAAACTAAAACAAATTAATTCCACTTATCTTATTCATGGCGAACCAGTAACACAGCCTAAAAACGCAAACTACCTAGGTGTTATAATAAATGAAAAACTGTCATGGAATCCACATATTGATGAAACTACAAAAAAAATCAAAAAAACATTAGGGTTTATTAAAAGAAATTTCTATAAATCAAATAAGAACATAAAACTAAAATGTTATTTAACCTTGGTTAGGCCAATAATAGAATATGCATCCTCCGTTTGGGACCCCTCAACTCAAGAAAACATTAAGAAACTGAAACAGACTCATAATAGAGCAGTGAGATTCATAACAAACGAATATTCACATTTGACTTGAGTAACACAATTAGAGCTATTAGAGCATGGAATGGGTTGCCTGAGCTTGTCAGGAAAACCAATGACTTGGCAGAACTTAAGTCATTGGTTAATATGCATGACTAAATGCATGGCGCGTAGGACGTAATCATCTTCTTTTTTGAAGTAACGTCTGTTCCAATCCTTTGCTTTCACACAAAACACAACATCAAACACTGACGTAATATCATATAATATTAGCACATCCTTCCAGTTAAAGCTGTTATCACTTTTGCCCATAGACATAAATAAATATAGACTGGCTGAAGGAAGTAACTTCATGTAACTTGAAAACATGTATATCTATTGTATTCGGATTTCCGAATTATGAAAAATTGCATGATCTTCATTCTTAGAGATTAAACAAAACTACACAGCCTCCTTATTTACAATATTTGTAATACTTATATAGGTTATGTCTGAAATAGATATGAATACTTAACTTTTATACCTGTTCATAAATGCTGTATAATAAAGTACACAAAATTGCAAGTCACAAATTTTCGTTTCATAAAACTCTTTAATCGGCCAGTCTATATTTATTTATGTCTATGCTTTTGCCTCACTCAGAGCAAGCATAACCATTGTCCGCCGGTGGTCGACTAAGATTTTGTTTTCAGCGTCTGTAAATTATCTTTTTTTTTTCTTATACCAAAAAGCTTAAATAGGTAACATAAAAAAATGTCCAAGACTAACGAAAATAAGAGTATACATATGCTCAATCATACATTAGTGCTTACGACTAAATTTAACCATTGTGTTCTTCGTTGTTTTGGTCTGATTAGTTTTAAAAAACATTTCGGTCAATCTGCGCTTCGTAATAGCTACTCAATTACATTGCTGTGAACCCTTTTTTTTTTTTCCAGATAACGGTTATTTTCAATATTTGCGAACAGACATTCTTTGTCTTGATTACTTTCTCGGGTTGAAAGGCGCCATTTGTAGTTGTGCAATGCTCCACTTTTAACACGTATGCCATAGGTTGGCCAACCCCGGTCTAAACAAAATACCTCCACTTGTTTTGGTCAGCAGCTGTTTCTAGAAGGGTATCAAAAGAGAGGCCGGTCCATTCTTTTACGTTGTCCAGCCAGGATGACCCTTTCTTCGTGGTAAATCCACTGTACCCTCAAATATGACTTTTGACTGTGAGTCATGTCTTATGATTTTACCGAACTTGGTTTCGTATTTTAAAAATATCGACTTTAGCCAAGCAGTATTGACTTGTAAAAGTACAAACTTATTAGTCTTGTTTTTTTATTTTTTAATACCCAGCAAGGGGCGTAATTGGAATTTTGGGTGCCCCCTCAAGTGGGGGCCCTTGTTGATTTTCAAATTATCCTCACCCTAGCTACGCCACTGTACCCAGCAGTGTTCTTTAGCATTTACTCACAACGGCTTTGATTCTTCATTCTGCTTTAGCATACAGCGTCCAACTTTCACATACAAAATAGAAATAGAAAAGGTAAACGAACGAACCCGAATCGAACGAACCGAACTCAAACCACACTTATGACCGAACCGAACCAAACCCGAGCTATACTTGTCATCTAACTGAACCCGAACTTAAATCTGACCAAATTGAACCGAACCCGAACGTTGGGCTTGATTCCCATCTCTAATAGAAAAACAGAGACCACTAGCGAAAAATAAATCTGTAATTTTAATTGGAAGCTGATTTAAATATTGAAACTTTAATTTTTTAATAAAAGAAATACGATGTGGCTGATTTGAATGTTTTTCTAATATATAAAAACTTTTTTTCGCCCAAGGAACGAAAATAACCGCAGAAAATCCAATAGGAGTTATCACTGGAAATTGCTGGAGTGGAATAGAAAATTGCAACTCTACTATGGCAGCTGTCAAAGATGCGACTTTAGGTAGGGCTGATTTTATTATCTTTTATATATTTTTAAGTGGGGTGGTGCGCGGTGTCTGAGTGGTTAAGCACTTGCCTTCCGAATTAGTGGTCCTGGGTTTGAATCACGGTGAAGACTGCAAGCTTGAATTTCGGGATGTTTAGGGCACCCAGCTCTAATGGGTACCTGGCTTAGGTCAGGAAAAGCAAAGGCGTTTGGTCGTTGTGCTGGCCACATGACATCCTGCTCGTTAAACGTTGATCTTAACCTTAACATCATCTGCCCTATAAATCGTAAGGTCTGAAAAGGGAACACTTTTTACTATATTTTCACGAAACGACCTGTTTTTTTTTTTTTGTTTTCTTTGCGGCGATATGCCTACCAATATCCGATAGCTCGTTTGATAAAGGGAAAAGGCTTTCACTAAGCCCTAACTACGACACTGGATATGCAAAGGAAAGGGAATGGTTAATAATGTAATTATTAAGGAAGACTAGATTGAAGAAAATAAAGTCTATGTGCTTCTTCTTTTAGCCAGCTTTTTGCTGCTGAGCTGTGAGCTCTTTTGCATACTATGCAAAGGAAAATGGTGTGCTGTTCTTCTCAGTTGTTCAGCACTGCTGTATAGAGTGTTGGGTGTTGGTTTTGTTGGGCTGTAGTGGAAGTAGGGTCTGCCTAACGTGGATTAAGAAGTGGCATTCAAAGAGGATATGTTTTACAGTTTGATAAGGGTCATTGGCGGATCCAGGGGGGGGGGCGGTAGGGGCGATCGCCCCCCCCCACTCGGCCGACCCCCCCCCCCCCCCACCGAAGGGGGATGCGGACGAATTTTGGTATAGAATTCACACAATATTTATACGAATTTATTACTTATGTTAATAATATATACTAATTATTTATATTTCAACCTATTTTTAGATTTTTTCGCCCCCCCCCTTTTCTAGTATTTTGGCTGATTTGGTAGGGTCGGGAAGGGGCGATGGCATCAATCCGCCTTCCCCCACCATACACTTTCGGGTGGGGTGCGGTCCTATTTATTTGTAGAAATCACAGCCTGCTAACAGAATTAATTAACTATCTATACGATTAAAACTTGTTATTGGTATTTTAACCGGTCTTTATATTATGTCGTTCACCTGTTGGCCGATTGGAAGGGGAGGAGCGAATACCTCTACTGCTCTTCCCATCTAAACCCTTTGAGTGGGGGGGGGGCGGTCCTACTTTTATTGAGAAATCATAGTATGTGAACAAAATTAGTCGAATATCTATATAATATAAACAGGTGGAAGTGCGATACATGCAATTACCTTCCCCCCATCGGACAAACCAATACTTTTTCTTTTTGTATTATAGTAAGAAATTACAAAATTAAAAAATGAATTACCAATATAATTTATATATGCTATAAAGTATATTCTTATATCGAGTCGCCCAACCCCTATTCTTTAATGCAAAATGCAATCATTAGCAGAAATTATAAAAAGCAGCGAGGACTAATCGTTTTCATTTTACCGCCCTTCCCCTTTCAGACAGAGTTTGTGTTATTTGACATGAATTTATCATAACTATTTTAAAAAATACTTTTCTTTGGAAAAGTTATAATTCAAACGAAATTTTTCAATATAACAGTCACGGTTGAGATGAGTTCAAAAGCCAGATAATTTTTTCCTAGTCGACTTTTACCAACCTTTACTCTATCTCAAATTTTTCTAGTTAAATAGATTTAGGACTATAACTCACAATTTATTCTTAAATTATATTGAATATTATTAATCGAATTTTTTTTTCGGCGGCGATCCTCAAAGCCTTAATCTAAATATGTGGGGTATCTTATCTTTTCAAAGAACAAATCGGTTGTATTTGCAATGTGTTAAGGGACTATAAATTCATATTAGAATATTTTTCCACATTCTAAAGGTCCTTTATAATAGAATAAATAATGAGCTGTAGGTCAGGAGAATGCGTTACTGCAGTGAAGAATGCAAGAAAACGCTTTTAGCGTCGAGGCTTTGCCCCGAACCTCACTGATGAATAATAAGCTGTAGATGTCAGGAGAATGCGTTTCATTCGTGAAAAATGCAAGAAAACGCTTTTTGCGTCGGGGCTTCGCCCCGAACCCCATTAATTAGTACTGAGCTGTAGATGTCAGGAGAATGCGTTTCTGCAGTGAAAAATGCAAGAAAATGCTTTTGGGTGTCGGCCCGAACCCCACCGAGGAAGCTTCAGCGCTCTCCCAGACCCCCAAGCTTGCAAGAGAAAGGCCTCAACATGACTTTTTTTTTTCTGTTTTTTTTCGCCGAAGATTGAGAAACTTCTTATTTTATTTTTATATATCGAATATATATATATATATCGAATATATATATATATATATATATATATATATATATATATATATATATATGCTATACGCAAGTTTATGCATAGGGTTTGGGTTTACTGGGCGTTAGGGTTTGGAAAAAAATCGCCCCTCCCCCCCACTCCAAAGTTCTGGATCCGCCAGTGATAAAGGTGGGCGCAGTGGCTACAGATGGAGAGTTGTGTGGAATTTATTTTGTCCATATGGTAATTTAACAGAGGTGTGTGTCCTGTTCTTAGCTGGAAGATTGTTGATTGCTCTTTGCGGTTGACGAAGTTAATACTGTCCAGTTTGTTAGGCCTGGTCATTTCTCTACACTAAATGCCAAGACAAAGTTTATGTACAAAATTAGAGATATTACATTACTCGAGTACCATCGTGTCTTCATTAAGAGATAGAGAGAGAGATAGATAGAGAGAGAGAGAGAGAGAGAGAGAGGTTAATGACTAAAATGTTTGGGAAGAACAAAGAAAAGTCAGTTGTAGAAAAAAAACTGTAAAGATGCATGTTGGCAAAGTCTCCAATAGTCCAGTTGTTTGCCAGTTTAAGTTCAGGGCAGTATAGATGCAGGATAGTAAAGTCTCCTAAGGTCCAGTTCTTTTCCAGTTCATGTTAGGGCAGTGTAGATGCAGAATGGCAAATCATTCTATAGGCCAGTCGTTTGCAAGTTAAGTTCAGGGCAGTATAGATGCAGGATGATAAAGTCTCCTATGGTCCAGTTATTTGCCAGTTCAGGGCAGTATAGATGCAGGATGATAAAGTCTCCTATGGTCCAGTTGTTTGCCAGTTCAGGGCAGTATAGATGCAGGATGATAAAGTCTCCTATGGTCCAGTTGTTTGCCAGTTCAGGGAAGTAAAGATGCATGATGATAAAGTCTCCAATGGTCCAGTCGTTTGATAGTTCAGGGCAGTATAGATGCAGGATGATAAAGTCTCCTATGGTCCAGTGTTTAGCCAGTTCAGGGCATTATGGATGCAGGATGGTAAAGTCTCCAATGTGTGACGGACCTCGTGAATGGCGTGTATGAGTAGATACATAGGTAGATATGTAGGTATATATATATATATATATATATATAGAGAGAGAGAGAGAGAGATAGAGATAGATAGATAGATAGATAGATAGATAGATAGATAGATAGATAGATATAGATAGATAGATAGATAGATAGATAGATAGATAGATAGATAGATATTTCACGACACCACACCTGTATGTAAACAGAAATGTTCCTGCCAACTGTAAGTTTTGGCAAAGAGTTCATAACCTTTAAGGTTTACAGCGTTGGATTTCGATATGAAGTAGAGAACCTGATCGTTTCTGTGACGGACAACACTAGTGTCGTCATAATATCAAAGAGATCGTTTGTCAGCGTCACAATACTAAAGGCTGGAGATACGCATTCTGTAAGTGGTCTTTCAACATTTTTATAAAGCTTTTATCAACTCACTCTGTCTGTCTGTCTGGTAAAAAGTTTGTACACATTATTTCTCCGACACCCAATCACGGATCAAGCTGAAAATTTTGGATAATCATTTCTTTACTACACAAGAATCAATTGAAAAGAATACTAGCGCTAAGTTTTTTTTAAAGTCTCCTTTGACAACTGCTTTCGTAACAGTGTTTATCAATGTTTTCTGAATTTAGCTGTTTAATATTGTGCCGATGAATTTGCAATCTAAATGGTGGAATTATAAAAATTAAGCAGTAGTGTTATGCGAGATCCTCAATTTTTTTCATACGTTTGTTCATGGACTAAACGTATATTGCTTTACATTGTAGTTATCTATTCCTATTTAAGAATTATTAAGGCCAAATGGCATTACTACCAGTGTTGGAAAAACAAGAACTATTTTAAATTATTTTTTGAAAGACAATCTCATTTCATCTCTGCCTATGGTCCCTTCTGGAGATACGCATTCTGTAAGTGATCTTTTAACATTTTTATAAAGCTTATATCAACTCACTCTGTCTGGTAAAAAGTTTGTACACATTATTTCTCCGACACCCAATCCCGGATCAAGCTGAAAATTTGGGTAAATTATTTCTTTTACCTAACTACACAAGAATCAATTTTAAAAAAATACTAGCTCAATTTTTTAAAGTATCCTAGGATAAAAGCTTTCGATAACAGTATTGATTTATGTTCTCAGGTTTGGATGTTTAATATTTTGAGGATGAATTTACAAATAAAATAGAGGAATTGTGATAATTAAGCAGTACTTAAACTGTTTGGTGAGCCCCTCAATTTTTTGAGAGTGTATTTGGGCGCATACTTTTTTTTCATGTCTGTAGTTCTGCATTGTAGTTATTCCTCTTTGAGTATTATAAAGGTCAAAATGGCATTACTACCAGTGTTTAAAAAAAACAAGAACAATTATAAATGACTTTTTTGAAAGACAATCTCATCTCATCTCTGCCTATGGTCCCTTCTTGGGCATAGGCTACCAACCAGCTTCCTCCAGGCGTCTTGGTTCGGGGCGAGTCTCTCCAACTGTCTTGCCACTGTCCCCACGTCTTGCCCATCTGCTTGGCATCAGCTTCTAAATTGCGGCGCCATGTTGTATTCCTGGGCCGTCCCCTCTTCCTCTTTCCTTTGGGGTTCCAGGTTAGGGCTTGCCTTATTATGTTGAATACAGGTTTGCAAAGGGTGAGACCTATCCATCTCCAGCGTCTCTGAAGGATATCTACTTCAATGGGCTGCTGCTTCGTTCTTTGCCACAGTTCCTCATTCGAGATCTTGTCTGACCAGTTGATCATAAGAATCTTCCTGAGGTAGGTATTGATGGATACCTGGATTTTTTTCCATGGTAATGATGTTGGTTCTCCAGGTGTCTGCTCCATATATACCATACCTCCTTATGAAAATATTGTTTTTTCTTTTAATAACAAAATACTTGATGTATATCGTTGGGTAATGAATTACTAGCTCGTAAGCCATTATGTGAAAACTCTAGTTTGACCGTTATAGTTTTTTCAAAGTATGAAAATAAATAAATTTAAAATAGGCCACAGAAGTAGAAAATATATAACTTGAATGGACTTAATGTCTTTGTGTATCTCCCGATTCAAGATTTCAATAGATAGTTGTTTATGAACATTTTGCACATCGTCTTATGAAGGTCTATCATGAGAATATTATATGGTCTAGTTAAGTCTAGTAGATCAATAATAGAATAAGCATCCTCTGTTTTGGGACCCTTCAACTAAAGAAAACATTAACCGACTGAAACAAACACATAATAGAGCAGTGAGATTAATTACAAACGAATATTCACGTTCGACTAGAGTAACACTTTTAGTACAATCACTAAGTTTAGAAAGCCTTCAGAATAGACGACTTAAAAGTAAAGTAGCAATTATATATAAAACAATGAATCATAATCTTCAAATACAAGAACAAAATTTAAATAAAATACTCAGACACTAAGATAAAAGTACACTCCACGTTCCATATGCTAGGACAAATTTGTACAAATACTCTTTCTTCCCTAGTGCTATTAGAGCATGGAATGGTTTGCCTAAGCTACCAGGAAAACCAGTGACTTAGTAGAATTTAAGTCACTGGTTAAAAAAAATGCATGATATGTAGGACGTAATCATCTTCTTTTTTTAAGTAAAATCTATATTATTAAGATAAGAAGATCAGTAAATAATCTTAACCTTTTTTTCGGTGGAAATAGGGCTGGGTAAAAAATGTTCTATTTATCAGTTACTAGACATATTTTACCCGCGACCTGCGGGTCTTTTTTTTGTGTGTGTTGCTGGCGATATAGTCTCTGAGAGTGTTTTGAAAATATTTAAATGAAATAATAATGTAATAATGTCTATTAACCCTCGAAAAATTGCTTGTATTGATGAAGGCATTTTTTAGTCTAACTAAGCCTGTGTTTTTGTTTTCCTTTGACGTCATTCTTTAAATAAAATGCTAAAAGAACACTGTAGGTGCACCAATGTCTATGAACACTTGATAAATGGCTCGTATTGATGAAGGCGTTTTTTAGTCTAGGCCGTGTGACGTAATGTTTTTTTTCCTTTGACGTCATATGGAATTAATTCTTCAAATGAAATGCTAAAAGAACTCGGTATAGTAATGTTTATTAAGCCTCGTTATGTTTAAAAAAGGAATGATATCTTCATTTAGATCTAATCTAGATTTTTAAAACTAAATCTAGATTTTTATTACAGTATATCTAGATCTGGATTTATATTCTAATTAAAATTATTTTAGAGTCTAGTATAGACTAGATTTAAATATAGAATTTTAATTTCTAGGCTTAAAGTGTAGATTTTGATTTCCAAACGTTTTGATCAATATTGCAATGGTATAATATACTAAAATAATCTACTATTTTTAAATTCAATGTTGCATTCAGTCTATTGATAGATTATCTATGACATTTTTTTACATAAATCTTATCTAAATTACAGCTACATTATTCCAAGTTCATATGTTATACCTAGACCTAGTAGATATAGATCTTAAGAGCGCTAAATAAGAAGTTTAATTTAGATAGATCTACATCCTCATTCTAGTTCCATTTAAATAAAAATGCCGATATCTCTGTTGATAGGGCTAATTGTGCTGAGATATCGAACTAAAAGCACGATATATCTGTTCTTTTCTCTTTTTTTTTTGTTTTTTAATTACAAATCAATGCTGAAAGATTATCTAAAATCGCTCGTCTGACATTGGCCTATTGTACATATCCGATAGATGTCATGCCGTAAAGTGTAATATATCTCTTTATCAGTAATAGGCTATTAGTTTATTATTAAGTTAAGAGAAATGCCTGGTCGTGCTGTTAGCGTGCTGAACTAATTATCTCTACGGTCGCGGGTTGTTTATTGGTTTGTATTACATGTTTCGGATGTTCCTTCAGTGTTGAAGATAGTTTACTTCCTAGTCTAGACATCCTGTTGGACGACGGGGGATTGGAGCATGCAGGGTTTAAACCAGGGACCATCGATAAATACGAACGACAGTCCAGCGCGCGAACTGCACGACCAGGCAGGGTTCATACCCTACTTGTTGCCATCCTCCATCGTCCAGCGAGAAGTTTATTATTTTTTAACTTAAAAGGAACACCCGAAACACGTAAAACAAAAAAAAACAAAACATTTTTACAACAGCAAATGAATCTTTGAAACATTATTACTTTTGACCATCAAAATTAAATCCCCTCTTGAATATTCCTTGCGAATACGCTGATCCGACTGGGATCAGACTTCGACGGAGGCCGCCTCTAAGTTTGTGTGATAACACAAACTCTCTTTGTAGTATTGTTTCAAATTAAAACATTTGCTTGCAGGCCTACATATATTTGATTAAAATTTGAAATGAATAGACTTAATTTTGTATGTCAATGTGTTAAAGTATAAAGTAGATCTTGAGGTAGACATAGATCTAGATCCAGACTAATCTAGAGTTAAAAATTGGCTTTTATAGAGTTCATTCTGTGCTGCTTGAAGGCTTTGCTCTGCGCATACATGACCTTTTTTCATAAATGAATATAGGCCTATCTCAACATGGCTACGCAGCTTTAGCGAACAGCGAAAGAATGTATTAAAAATTCTTTAGCAAAACAAATTTAAATGTTAATTTGATTAAAATATGAAATGAATGGACTATAATTAGTATGTTCATGTGTTAAAGCATAAAACTATCTTTGCGAAAAGAAGTTTTATCATCTTAGAGCTCAATAAGAGCTTTAGACCTAGAAATAGACTCAGTAGAGAGAAGTGTTATTAATGTGTAACCATTTGGTAATGTCTAATGAAAGAATGTGCATCGGGATATCTAAATTCGCAGATATAAATAACGAAGTAATGTAAACATGCTTTTGAAACATAAATGTGAATGTTAATTTTATTAAATAATGAAATCAATAAACTATATATTGTATTTTCATGTGTCAAAAACAAAAAAACAAACACAACTTATTAGCGCAAAGTTTAGTTCTTAAAATAAGATCTAGATCTAAATCCTTTCGATCTTTTCTCATGTCATCATTGTAATCATGGCATAGATCCATAAAATACTATAGCTGTAATAGAGTTGGTCTTATTTTTTTTTTGAGGGTCTTAAGTTTGTTTTAGGACCACAATACATACAGTACGATCTAAGTTGGTACCCAAGGAACATTTCAGCCAAGTTTTATCAAGATTGGTCAAGCGGTTTTGATTTCTATATGGGGACATAAATACATATATACACACGCCAAACATTCTGCTTTATATAATAGATTAACAGAAAACAATCACTCTTTAAGTTGTATGAAGTGGTTTCTTGGCTTTAAAAGAAAGTATTTTCAACGTTGTGATATTAACATTTCTAAAGCTAAAAAGTTATTTTATTGATCTCTATCTGTTACATTCCAAATGCTAAAAGTATTTTTCATATTATTTTTATTACATTTCTAATGCTCAAATGTATTACTTTTTTTTTCAAAATCACAAGTTCTTCTTACAAGGACAAGACGGGCCTCAAATGATAACAAGCAATCACCCCATACAAGTCATGCAGATTTTCAGACCTTACTGCTTGGACTCAGCTGTTAAAGACTTGTATAGTTACGGTGGAGTGGCGCTCTCTCTGTTGCTTCCAACAAATATGTACTTCAATTTTTACACTTGGAGGTAAACATATAGATATTTATATAGCTCTTCCATCGCGTTCAAAGATGTGCACATTTTTCATTTCCAGTGAACTCGCAGATGGCTGTAAAGTCCAATCCTCGCTTTAAAAAAAGCCGGTCACATGGATGACATGGGTAAGTAGGGAGGAATTCAGACAAGCTTCTTCTCGCAGCCTTTCGTTTTCTCTGCGTTCTTTCAGGCTGGGCGTTCTTCTTACCTTGTCGCTTGAGACTCCAACACTCACGACTTCACGCCATGAAGAGCTATCGAGAACTAGTGTTTCCCAGCCGTGAATGTAGTTATCACACTTTTTCAGAGAGCTCTTGGTTCCGCAAGGTTGTCATTGCCGGAAATGGTAATGGATGTAAGCACGCCACTACCAATAAAAAGCTTCCTAGTGGAATGCGTCTCAAAAAGCCTCTGACAACCTGTCCAGCTCTTGGCGTTCACGTGTGGCTCAGATATTGAGTCCGGCACAATTGTTTTCACTAACGAAGAAGGGGCGAAGGCGAGAAAATGTAGCCTAAGCCAGGACCGGCTCTTTATCCATGCCTGACTACCCGCCTAGGATAGGGGTCAGCAACCTTTTGAGTTGAAAGAGCCAAAAAATTACAATTTACAATATTTTAAAGTTTTTAAAGAGCCAGAAAAGTTGTATTCTTGCCAGCTATAAATAATTCTCAAACAATGATTTTTTTGTATTGAGAAAAAAACGAAATAATATATAACTAGTGTTTTTCACAACAAATTAGATAATCTCTATCTATCTATCTATCTATCTATCTATCTATCTATCTCTATCTATCTATCTATCTATCTATCTATCTATCTATCTATCTATCTATCTGCATAATTAGATATTTTTTTTGGTAACAACTAAAGCAATGAAACATTTACTTTTACTTCACTAACAAACAATGGAGCAAACACATTAAGTGGGAGCGTTGGCTTTGTATGGTTTTAGAAAGTGCACTCTTTTGTATTGGGTGGACTCAAAGGCGTCTAAGGATCCTAAAATAAAAATACCCAATCTTCAGAAGGATTCGAAACTTGGACCCCTGGTTGGGAAGAAAAGCTCCTAACCGATCAGCCATCGCGCCTCCTTGTACGCTTCTGAGCACCAAAAAGAAAAAAAAAATCCAGTGCAAGTTCGGAGTTTTAACCATGTAATCAGAATTCTGATCTCTTGGGGAAGTGTTGGCTTATTTCTAATTCTTTTATAGTGGATCTCAATTGTTGTAAGAAATATTTACACTGTTCTTATTAAAGCACTCAGTATTTATTCATTTCAAATCATTTTTTTATTTTTTTCCCAGCATACCGATTCCTGGAATTTTGGCGACTATGGTCATTATTAAACAGATTGGTGTCCAAGTCGAAGTGTTAGATGAAAAGCAAACCACTATGTAAGTCAGTGATTATTATTTTTGTTTTGTTCTGTTTTTTATTTGGCCCGTTGCTAAAAAAAAATCCGACCACATTACATGAACTGCGAGTCTGCTCAATTAACCTCCTACTTGTCTTGCAAGGTAATATATTTTCTTTAACAGATAGATAATTAGAAAAAAACTATGACAGGTCGTTGTTTTATGTCTGATTCAGGAAACCCGTTCGATGCTCTTAAGGCCAAAAAAATGTAATATATTTTGCATGAATGGATGCTCCATTAGGATTGAAGATAATTAACTTCTTAGTCCAAACCACCCCAGGGATGGCGGAGGACGAAAGCGTGTGGGGTTCAAACCAGGGACCACTGAGACAACGAAAAACAGTCTAGCGAGGTCACTAGGGAGAAAGAGCATAGAGAAAAAAGTTTTCGCTTGCGCAACACCAGTCAGATATAGATATGGTCACCATACCTAAAAAGTCTTGAAACCAGCGATTAAAAGAAAAGGATATTGTTAAATATTATAAACATATTTTTTTATTTTGTTTTATTATAGCTTTTATATAGCGCTACTTTCATGCGTATAGCATGCTCAGAGCGCTTTTGGTGCAATCTCATTTGTGGACCAGTGGGGTAAGGGGGTATCTAGGAGTTGGTTTTCCGTGCTGCCTTTAGGCGCTCAGTCGGGTGTCGAACCTCGAGCCCCCTTCTAGGTAGCCAAGCCAAACCAAGTTCAAGCGTACTTGGCCAGATTAATGAATAGGTAACACAAGTCGAACCTATCGTGTCTTTGTAAAGTTCCCCTTTCAGACCTTTGGATCAACAGGGCAGATGATATTAAGATCATCTGTTTCTTTGGACAAAGGTTCACGAGAAGGGTGATATGTGGTCAACACAACGACCAAACCGTCTTTTCTTTTCCTTAACCTTATTAGAGGGGTGGACTCAGGAGCGCTCTATAGTACTGAAAATCAAAATTCAAGTCTTCGAGATTTAAACCCAGGACCCCTGGTTTGGAAGCAAAACACTTTACCATTGAGCCAATGCTCGTTCCCCCCCCCCTCCCCCAGGTATAAATTAGGGCCTCAAGAAATATTAGCCCTGACATATAATATGTGGACCCCAATATCTCAAACATCTTGTGGACTTTTCAAGTCTCAATAAAGCACAGCAGCTGCCTTACTTATGGAGAATTCATTTACTGAAACAGTCGATGAATCTATATAAACTTAAATGACCGGGATACATTTTCCTGTCCTTGAGAATCGATATAGAAGGGCTTGACACTGACCTGCGCCGTCACAACCTCTGGTTACTTTAGATCAATAGCTCTTTGCCACATCACAGGCAATGCCTTTAGACTCGTGACGAGGCAAGTGTCACGCGCCGAATGGAAAGGGATGTGTGTTTAATTAGAATAAATTAATTATTAAAATAGTTTAGTTTTGTTGACGTTAGGTCTAGAGGTTTTTAACGCCACCATAGACCAGCGTGCGTTACAGATCGGAAACAGAACACACATGTAGCATTTAATAGAGAATAGAATCCCTTTAGTTATCAAGATAAAAATGTTTAATTTAAATAAAGATAAAAGAGAGAGGGATTATAAAGATGAGGAGTATAATAATACATCCTAAAATAACTTATCTATAAGTAAACATAAATCATCCTACTGACTGCTGACTGTATAAATATGTGAGTGTCCTATTGTTCGTATGGCTTAGCTCTTAGATTCCTGGATTCGGTCGATGTCTCAGAAGCTTATCTTTCTGCCTTGGTGCTGTAGGCTGTTTTAGTCTGCTAGCATGAGCATCAGCTTGGTAGGTTCCAGCTCCAGCCGAAATGCTGCAGTTGAATTAGTACTGGCCGCATCAATGTGTCCTGAAAGTGGGAGTGACTTAGCTGACATAAAAGAGAGCACCTGGTATTTTGCGGTCTCGGAACGAGACAGCTGGAGGTCACTCACAAATGCCGCGGGATACACATTGGAGACGCAGACAGCGAAAAGAAAATCTAAATCGATCACCTGCGAAAATGGTTATTCTTACCCTGCAAAATATGTAGGTCACAGCTGGGGCTGCGCAGCCAAGGGAAATGCTGCATTCCTCACTAATCGAAGGCAAGCCTTGTTATTATATTTTCAAATAATTGTCTAGAAATGAAAAGAAATTAGAAACTTAATTTAATGTGTGGTTGAAATAAAGTAAAAAAATTGGAATATTAAAAGATGTGAGAACAATTTATCTGGATTGGAAAACAAGGGCATCCGGTAACAAACACATTTGACTAAGAAGTCGTTGCTATGAATAATATATAAAGAAAAACATTGGATGGATATATTGCACGGACTGTTTCTACATAAGAAGAATATTTGACATTTTGTGACCATATATTCAACGAATCTTTATTCAATAAAGAATTTCCAAAAGATGATGGAAATGGTGTGTAACCATAACCCATAGCTGAAAGTACACCTGTAATGTTAAAAAGTTTATAAATGTTTTGGGTCCAACCAGCTCTAATGGGTACCTGACATTAGTTGGGGAAAAGTAAAGAATATTTGACATTTTGTGACCATATATTCAACGAATCTTTATTCAATAAAGAATTTCCAAAAGATGATGGAAATGGTGTGTAACCATAACCCATAGCTGAAAGTACACCTGTAATGTTAAAAAGTTTATAAATGTTTTGGGTCCAACCAGCTCGAATGGGTACCTGACATTAGTTGGGGAAAAGTAAAGGCGGTTGTTTGTTGTGCTAGCCACACAAAACCCTCGTTAACCGTAAGCCACAGAAACAGATGACCTATAGACCAGAAGGTCTGAAAAGGGAAACTTTTAACTGTTTGCAGGTCATTTTTTAAAATATGTATTTTAAATGTTTTTATTGTTTTCCATTTGGACAGCAATAGTACTACCTGGAAAGCGGGAAAAGAACCTTGGCTAGTCGGTGAATTCAAGATCCACAAACAATACCAAGCTTCATCCGAATCGCTATTTGGTTGTTATGTTTTTGGCATTGATGCCAGGATAACTTACATGCATATGGCTGGGTATTCATTGGTATGTTCAAATGGCAGGGCCGGATTTAAGTAAGCGGAGGCCCTTAGGGCAGGAATTATTATTATTATTATTATACGTTTGAGTTTGACCAGAGTAGGGCCCTGGGTTGACGCACTGCTGTCAATCAATCCGTAGCTCTACATGTATATATTACGTGCCCGCTCGGAACATTCTTTTCACCACGACAACGTTGCCTTTCGTAAGGCGTAAAATATAAAAATTTAATAATGGCCTAAAACAATACGAGAAAAATTGTTCAGAAATAAAAACAAACAAAAATGTTTCGAAACCAAAACACTAAAAAAAAATGTTTTTTAAAAACAATAACAATACTAAAATTTTCTGATCCCCAAATATCTGTTATAGTTTTTTCTTCTACTGTGGGAAGGCCCCTCTCATCGGAACCCCGGGTACAGTAGCTCTGCCTACTCTCCCGTAAATTCGGCCCTGACAGATGCACTTTGTCACTAAAACTTAAAATGCTTGAAAGATTGCCTATCAGTTGTTTTTTTTTTTTTTATCATATACATTTTCGATGTTTCATCAATAGAAACGATTAATGTGTACTACGTGTGTCCATGTGTTATTCTAGCATGTGTCCATGTGTAAACTTAGCATGTGTCCAAGTGTAAACTTAGCATGTGTCCAAGTGTTTTTCTAGCTTGTGTCCATGTGTTTCTCTAGCGTGTGTCTATGTGTTAACTTAGCATGTGTCCAATTGTTTCTCTAGCGTGTGTCTATGTGTTAACTTAGCATGTGTCCAATTGTTTCTCTAGCGTGTGTCTATGTGTTAACTTAGCATGTGTCCAAGTGTTTTTCTAGCGTGTTTCTTTGTGTTATTCTAGCATGTGTCCAAGTGTTTTTCTAGCGTGTGTCCATGTGTAAACTTAGCATGTGTCCAAGTGTTTCTTTAGCGTGTGTCCATGTGTTTACTTAGCATGTGTCCAAGTGTTATTCTAGCATGTGTCCAAGTGTTTTTCTAGCGTGTGTCCATGTGTTAACTTAGCATGTGTCCAAGTGTTTCTTTAGCGTGTGTCCATGTGTTAACCTAGCATGTTTCCAAGTGTTTTTCTAGCGTGTGTCTATGTGTTAACCTAGCATGTGTCAAAGTGTTTTTATAGCGTGTGTCCATTTGTAAACTTAGCATGTGTCCAAGTGTTTTTCTAGCTTTTGTCCATGTGTTTACTTAGCATGTGTGCAAGTGTTTCTCTAGCGTGTGTCTATGTATTAACTTAGCATGTGTCCAAGTGTTTTTCTAGCGTGTTTCTTTGTGTTATTCTAGCATGTGTCCAAGTGTTTTTCTAGCGTGTGTCCATGTGTAAACTTAGCATGTGTCCAAGTGTTTCTCTAGCGTGTGTCCATGTGTTTACTTAGCATGTTTCCAAGTGTTTTTCTAGCGTGTGTCCATGTGTTTACTTAGCATGTGTCCAAGTGTTTTTCTAGCGTGTGTCCATGTGTTAACCTTGCATGTGTCCAAGTGTTTTTCTAGCGTGTTTCTTTGTGTTATTCTAGCATGTGTCCAAGTGTTTTTCTAGCGTGTGTCCATGTGTTAACTTAGCAATTGTCCAAGTGTTTCTCTAGCGTGTGTCTTTGTGATAATCTAGTCCTACTTAATAATGAAAAACATAAACTCTCCTAAGTGTTTGGTTTTCATGGCTGATTCAGTACAGCCGTTCAATGCTCTAATGGCACTAGAGAAGTGAATTATTTTATGGGAGCTGTGTTTATTTATACGGTACGTGACGTTTTTGGGGCAGCCATTTTTGCGCGACTTTTTTGGTGCGACCATTTTGACGCGATTCGTTTTGGCGCAGGGAATGGTTTTGGGCGATGTATAATTTGACGATAATTTAATAACCGCGTAGCGTTATCACAAAGTTTATTTCATTCTAATATAGTTTTGTATGTATAGTATGAATTTTAACACCATCCAGCGAATTTTTTTTATATAAATGTTTTGCTTATTTCATGAATATATATTAAGTCATATTCTTGAATAGTAATGACATGCTCCCCCCCCTATGTTCCGTTTTATTATATATGATTTCTGCCAAGCGAACTGGATGGCATTCTTCGATTTCTTTCCAAAAGAAATTAAAAAAAAAATTGATATCAGTTTAATATCAGAACTAGCTAAGATACTTTTAAAAGATATAATTTGAGAAATAGTGTTGGGGTGATTTGGGTGACACGTCTCCCCTTGACGCAGGTCTAGTCAAACAAATAAAGACAAGACCAGAACCGAGCACTGGTCATTTGCGTCATGCGTCTGGCGATCAACTCCTTCTACTGGTCTTTACCAGTGACACCTATCCCGCCCCCCTCTGTTCTGGGCACATATAACAATAATTAAATAAACTTACCAAAAAAAAAAAAAACGGAAAAATATCACTTGTTCTGTGCATGATAAATTAACAGAACCACTCACACGAAACATAGACATGTCTCATTTTTTGTTAAGGACATAACACAATGAACGTAAATAGCATGACCAAAACTGTTCGCGCCAAAACGTCCCTTGCGACAAAACGGCTGCGCCAAAACGACATTCGCGCTAAAATTGCTGCGCCAAAAAACGGCCGCTCCAAAACGTCCTGCTTCATAATTTCCAGACACTAGTTCAAACACAAGTTAGAGTTAGGTTTAACAGTTAACTGGACATGGTTTATATATACACGCTGTCACGTAATGTGAAGAAGCTGTCTATTTTTTAGATTGAATATTTTGCATCGCAAGTTTACGGCTATATAACTATATGTTATTAACAAGTAATCTATAATATAAAGCAGAAAGTAAGGTGTATATATGCATGCATGTTACGTATGGAAATCAAAACTATTTCATCAATCTTGATGAAACATGGCATAAATTTTCCTTGAGTACTAACTGGAACCGTAACGTTTGTATAGTAGACCTAAAGCAAACTAAAGAACCTCAAAAAAAAAAAAGGCCAACTCTAGACCATATTTATCATGTTTACATAAAATAAGATCGAAAGGATCTAGATCTAATATTTAAAACTATACTTTGCACATATGCTTTTTGATTTGTCACATGAAAATACACAATATTGTTTATTGATTTCATTATTTAATAAAAATTAACCTTTAAATCTGCGTTTCAAAAGCATTTTTTACATAAATTCGTTCCTTATATCTGCGTATTTCAACGTTCTGACGTACTTAATAATACCATTCATTTAATAAGTCGGGTAAACCCGTTTTAATTGTACTTTCTATCCCATTCATTTAGCACTACTTTCATTTTTAATACATGTGAATGTATTGGCTTAATGGGTAAACCCATTTTTTGCAAACCTACTTTTATATTTTCAGAAGAAAAACTTAAAAGGAACGGTATCTATGTTTAATATACATCTAATCCACTGCATTAGCCCATCACTATATTTAGTAAATGTATTCAAATTAAATTATATTGTTCATTAATGAAGTGTGTATTTCATTGTAGTAATTACAAGTGTTAGTATACATGTTTGGTTTACACTTTTAAAGAAGTCTCTCTGGCATCAGGATATAGTTTGAGTGTTCAAATAGTGTTGTAGTTCGTCTTCATATTAGAAATAGGACATCCGAAACGCATTGTCTGATCTAGACAATCTCATCGTAAATATCTATAGCAGCTTATCGTAACACCTTGACACTATAAACAGGTAATGACATAGCATTACACACTGGCTACGCCCGTCGATTTGGTTGAATGGTTTATTTGGAACTGAGCTTCCCATTCTTTTTCTTTTTTTTTTCATTAAACGGACTAACGTTTGGTTGCCTTCTTTCTCTCTCTCTCTCTCTCTCTCTCTCTCTCTCTTTCTCTCTCTCTCTCTCTCTCTCTCTCCCTCTCTCTCTCTTTCTTTTTCTTTTTATCTCTGTTTCTCTCTTTCTCTGTCTTTATCCCTTTACCCAACCCTAATTAAATAGAACTACTCATTTAATGATATTGTTATTCTTTTAATTGATTCACGTATTGCCATCGACAATGAATACTAGTTCAAAAATTTATATTAATCTGAAAATAGGAAATGGGAGCGTGCCGAAGAATCCCTTCTGACGGACAAACATACAGACAGACAGTTACATAAAGCTACAAGTTAATGTTTTCATTTAAAAGCTTTGTAGATGTGTTTATTCTCCCTAGAATGTTGAATGCAACACCAGTCGACCAGAGCCTTCTGATAACATCGACAATGATTGTGATGGGTTGATTGATGAAGAAGTTGAAGATGGCCGAGGTAAGTTTGTAAACTTCAATGTTTATTTTATAAATAAAATAAAATAATGTTTGATTGTTAAGAATTTTCATTATTAATTTAGAATCCACGCGCTTGAACACTAAACTCAGCCACCATTAAAAGCATGTTCTTGAAAAGTGGATTTGGTTTAAACTTTGATCAGATCACTTTATTTCCAGGTCAGGGCTTTATGGAAAGAGACTCTTGGCAACGCTTCTCAACCTATGCGGAGTGAAAAAATGTTTGTAACAGTAAAAAAAAATACCAATAGAGAAACAAAATAGAACCTCATTGGATGAAATGGAATAAAGCCCTAATTACTTTTCGAAGTCGACAAGTCTCTTAATGGGATCGTTTTCACACTGACCGATATATGGTCATGGAAAATAAGAGTCTCCTTGGGTTGCTCGCTCTTCGAGCTGTCTGTTTTATCAGCAGATTGATATGAGTCAAGGAAAAATAGGACGTATCGAATTAATATGTACTTCAAACCGGTCAGAGAGAAACAGATTTTTTTTTCAGGTCGGTGAAGTGTATCTTTCTTTTACCAAAGATTTTTTTTTGAGAATTCTTTACTGTGATTCCAGAGAAGTCGCATATGTAACTCCAGAGAAACCTTGGATCCAATTCCAGAGACGTCTCATATTGTAATTCCAGAGAAGTCTCAAACTGTAAATCCAGAGAAGTCTCAAACTGTAAATCCAGAGAAGTCTCAAACTGTAAATCTTAGATGAAATCCCAGAGAAGTCTCAAACGTTGTTTTCGAGAGGTCTCATGTGTTATCATGGGTACCCGCAGACATTTCTAAAGTTTGGCTCTAGTGCCACCTATGATTCTGAATCAGTCAAATTGCTGTGTAATTGACATAATCAAAACCAGAAGTGACCGTGCTGAGGAATACTTCAAGAATGGCATCCTGAATATGGGGAGACGACTTACAAACTTGGTACTGAGCTGATGCTGCAATCGACAGACAAACCACTGGCTTGCATTTTGAGAGTTATTACAGAAGAAGTCTCAAAATGTAATTCCAGAAAATTCGCAAATGTAATGACGATCACTAAAAAAAACGAGATTTACTTTAAATTGCACAACGATGCTTATATTGAACATTGATACTGACCATTGGGAAGACATAGCCTTAGATCGCACTAGTTGGAGAGAGATGGTGACCAAGAAAGCGAGCAAACATATGGACTCATCTCTTGAAGTAAAGCGTGCCTCACGGGAAATGGCCAGCTTCTCTAACACCAACGCAAACGCCACTATGACCTGCAATATATGTGGATGGGAGTGTCTCTCCAAATTAGAACTCAACAGCCATATGAAAAAGTGTTCTACGACTGAAGAGGGGGCCAATGATGATGCTTATATTATTTCGTTAAAAATTGTCAGTATTTCAAATGTCATGAATTTTTAAATTGTTCTTTCTCTGGTTTGTTTGCAGACAGTGATCATGATTTTTTAGTGGACGAAGACATCAAGAAGAAAAGTAAGTTTTGACAGCTTTGGATAACTCTTATCTTATCTTATTATGGACGTTACTTTATGATGATGATTACATCCTACACGTCATACATTTAGTCATGCATATTAACCAATGACCTAAATTCTGCCAAGTCACATGTTTTCCTGGTTAGCTCAGGCAACCCATTCCATCCTCTAATAACACTAGGGAAAAAGGAGCATTTGTACAAATTTGTCCTGGCATATGGAACAAGGAATGTGCCTTTATCTTTGTGTCTTCTGAGTATTTTATTAGATTTTGTTTTTGAATTTGAAATGTGCCGAATTATTTCTGGGTTTATTATAGACTAATTATGTTCAATGCTTTATTATTGCTAAGTTAATTTTCAGTTAGAGAGAAAGAAATAAAGATAGAAAGTTAGAGAGAAAGAAAGAAAGTTAGAGAGAAAGAAAGTTAGAGAAAAAGAAAGTTAGAGAGAAAGAAAGAAATTTAGTGAGAAATAAAGAGAGTAAGCAGCCTTGTTTTTTTCTTGTCTAACTTCAAATGTATCTGTTAGCTTCTTACCACAGTGCTACCGTAATAAGATACTTTGATTACATATTTTAATTATACTTCTTGTATCGAGTAAATGGACATAAGCCGCATACAAGTTCAAGATTTATACAATACTAATTATAGCTTTATAATTTATGCATTCTTTGATTTCATGACTGACTAGTTAATGGCGAGTGGAGCAAGTGGGAAGGCTGGCAGTGTCACAATGACACACACCAGACAAGGGCACGGTAAGTGACTCAAAGAAACGACGTTTATATTCTTGTTGTATTTTTAGTGGCCCACTGATGTGAAACACTCAATTTGTGGAGTCGTTGCGTCCATATTATTTTGGGTCTGTCATGCGTTTGATCGTAACATTTTAACCCCTGTTTTAAAATAAGATTACATCTTCGCAAGTGTTTTGCTTGAAATGGGTAAAAAAACAAACTTTTTAAAATTTCAAGCAAATAATTTTTATAAAAATCCAAAACTAGCAGTTTTTCTTCCAAAACATTTAAAAGGCTAAGTGGTAAAGCGCTTTGCTTCTGAGTCAGAGGGTCCCGGGTTCGAATCCTACAGAAGACCAGATTATTTTGGGGGTCATTATTGGTGGAAAAGTAAAGTAAAGGTTGTTGAGCTAGTCACATGACACTGTTCGTTAACCGTGGGCCGTAGAAACAGATTGTTCTTAGACCGCATTATCTGAAAAGGGGAACGCACATTCATCATTTGTAAAAACACCTTAAATAAGTTTAGCCACAGTGGAATAGAAAGTGTGACAACTCTATTTAATAATTAATTATAATGCTTAGTATTTAAAGTATTGAGGCGCGGTGGTTAAGCGGTAAAACGCTTGGCTTCCTAACAGAGGTACGGGATTTTTAATTTTGGGATCTTCGGGCACCTCTGAGTTGACCCAGCTCTTATGGGTACCTGACAATAATTGGGGAAAAGTATAGGCGGTTTTTTGGTCGTTGTGCTGGCCACATGACATCCTCATTAACCGTGGGCCATATACATCATCTGCCTTATAGACCACAAGGTCTGAAAGTGGAACTTCATTTACTTGTTATTTAAAGTTAACTTTTGATGCTGCAATTGCTATTTCATTCATCAAAAATATGTAGTTTCTGTATTTTTTAAACTCTTTCTCTCCGTTATTATTTACCACATTCTGGTGGAATCAACGCTGGTATCGTCAGTTAGGAGAGAAAGAGTTAAGGTAGCATAGTCTTTTAGTCTTAGTACTAACAAAGAAATTAAAAATAGATAGACATTTAGGATAATCAGAGTCTTCTAACCTTGAATTAATTTCAAATTGTGTTCAATCTAGCAATATAATTTGTAAAATAATGAGCAGGATAATTCAACCTACACTGGAAACTTAAGATTTTCTCTTAACATAAACTCCCTTTATTATCGTTGGTGGTAATATATTGTCGCTAGTGCATTGCAATTTACTCTACAAATATTTTATGTTGTTTAGTTAACAGAATTTATTTTGCTTAGTGTCAGGTTTAGGAGTTATTTGTGCTGTTAACTAGCTGTGCACAATTAAGGTCTCGGGGCTCAACCTGACAAAAACATCATTCACACACAGTCGTACATAGAGTAACAAACTATGTGGATAATTTAAAAAACAAAAAAAAAATGAATTTAATTGTATGATACTGATATATATATGTACAATAAGAATGAAAAAAAATGATGAATAGATAATAGATATATATATAAAATATAAATTGATAGATTTTAATCAATAATTTACATAAGCACCTTGCTACCGCTACCAACTGACGTCACAATACTGCCAGCATCGGCAAGAATAAATTTAGACCTCAGCTGATCTCAACTGATACCAATGATGCGTAACGGCCTGACACTCAACAGTAGTATATATATATATATATATTTCTAAGACGACAAGCAACGCCAACACTGGCCTAGGATCGAGCTCAGTACCTCCAACTCTAACACTGGCCTAGGATTGAGCTCAGTACCTACAACTCCAACACTGGCCTAGGATCAAGCTTAGTACCTCCAACTCCAACACTGGCCTAGGATCAAGCTTAGTACCTCCAACTCCAACACTGGCCTAGGATCGAGCTCAGTACCTCCAACTCCAACACTGGCCTAGGATCGAGCTCAGTACCTCCAACTCCAACACTGACCTAGGATCGAGCTCAGTACCTCAAACTCCAACACTGGCCTAGGATCGAGCTCAGTACCTCCAACTCCAACACTGGCCTAGGATCGAGCTCAGTACCTCCAACTCCAACACTGGCCTAGGATCGAGCTCAGTACCTCCAACTCCAACACTGGCCTAGGATCGAGCTCAGAACCTCCAACTCCAACACTGGCCTAGGATCGAGCTCAGTACCTCCAACTCCAACACTGGCCTAGGATCGAGCTCAGTACATCCAACTCCAACACTGGCCTAGGATCGAGCTCAGTACCTCCAACTCTAACACTGGCCTAGGATCGAGCTCAGTACCTACAACTCCAACACTGGCCTAGGATCGAGCTCAGTACCTCCAACTCCAACACTGGCCTATGATCTAGCTCAGTACCTACAAATCCAACACTGGCCTAGGATCGAGCCTAGTACCTACAACTCCAACACTGGCCTATGATCTAGCTCAGTACCTACAAATCCAACACTGGCCTAGGATCGAGCTCATTACCTACAAATCCAACACTGGCCTAGGATCGAGCTCAGTACCTCCAACTCCAACACTGGCCTAGGATCGAGCTCAGTACCTCCAACTCCAACACTGGCCTAGGATCGAGCTCAGTACTTCCAACTCCAATACTGGCACCCTAGAAACGAAATTAACACAAAAGTCAACTTCTACTCTAAAACTAGAAACAGCGACAACCTTATATAACATACAATAAGAGATACCACAACGAAGTAACTCACCCTAAAACGGGTCTCAAAAATCCTACTGAATAATAAGTCCAAGGAACTAGTACAGACTAATAATCTTTTACGGTTACAGACCAACACACCGTCGGTTTCAACTAAATTCAGTAAATGAACTGCCTCCTACAAAAAAAATGACCAATAAATGTCACAGAACTTTGTGATGTAGCAAAAACTATTCAAAACAAAATACAAGTAATACGAGTAGATGGATAAAGAAAATACAGAGTTGGGACAAAGCAAAA